>NC_057802.1:355330659-355472461 GCF_018294505.1 Triticum aestivum | reverse complement strand
GTACCCCCAAATTCCTCACCTCACTCCTACAGAAAACCCCAGCTCCCCTTCTTCCTCACTCCTACAGAAAACCCCCAGCTCCCCTTCTTCTTCGCTCGCACTACAACTAGGCTCGTCATTCGTTACTCTGCTCAAATCTGTGAGCGCAACGCGACGCCCTCGAGGAAAATGGAGTCGGCTGACCCCAGCGCCAAGAAGATGAGGCTCCCGCCAGCGGCGACGCCTGTAGTAGATCCCGCACCCGGCAGCACGGGGAGAAGCGGCGACCCCGCCCCCACCGGATCCCAGGAACCCGTAGAATCTCGGGTGGACTGCATCAGCGATCTCCCGGACGCCGTCCTTGGGGAGATCATCTCGCTTCTCCCCACCAAGGATTGTTGTCGCACCCAAGTCCTCTCAATACGGTGGCGCCCTCTATGGCGCGCCGTGCCCCTTAATCTCGACTGTCGTCAGCTATCTCTCTTCAATGATTTTGAAATCCCCAAAGCCATCATCTCCTCCCACCAGGGCTCCGTTCAAAGCCTCTGCATCCCGTCATGCTACCTGAGCAAGCATACCATGCCCTGCACGGTGGACGCCTGGCTGAAATCCCCTGAATTCACAGAACTACAGCTGCTTGAGTTCTACTATTCCCCTGGAAATCACATACCACATACCCAACGCCATGAACTTGTGCCCTCGGCACCGATGTCTATCTCGCGGTTTTCGTCCCCTCTCCACACCGCCACCTTTGCGCTGTGCTACCTACCAGACAATCTGGTACTAAACCTTCGACTCCCATTTCTCAAGAAACTTTCACTTGTGCGGGTTCATATATCGGAGGCGTCATTGCACAGCATCATCCACTCCAGTTGCCCTGCGCTGGAGTGCTTGGTGCTTGTTTTCATAGTTAGAATCGGTTGTCTCCAAATAAAGTCGCCTAACCATGTAAGAATTGGAATTTCTTTTGACGGAAGGCAGCTCATCATCCAAGATGCCCCTTCACTTCAAAGGTTGATCCTTGATTCTAGTTACTCACCGTTGCAAATAACCGTCCTCTCTGCGCCTAAACTGGAGACCTTGGGTGTAATACATGATCTCTGTGCTCATTTCAATATGGTGTTTGGCTCCACAGTTCTTCAGGTACTTTATATTATCATCTACACTTGTAACCATAAGCTGCATTTTAAATTTCTGCGCATAATTTACATATCATCTTGGAGTACACATTTTGTACTAATATTATGTTGTATGCTCAATGAAGAGTTTCTCCATGGATGGCCTATCAATGGTGCTGGATTCTGTCAAGATCTTATATATCCAAATGAATAGTTTTGATCTGAACAAGATTATTGGCTTGCTGCAATGCTTTCCATGTCTGGAGAAGTTGTATATAAAGGTGATAATTTCACGCACATTGGAAGCCCGCATATAGTGTACTAGAATTAACCGTTCAGCTGTTGCTCTTTTGACACTCTTCTTTTAGACCTTAACTATTTTCAATCTTCATGTCTATTTAGGCAACAGGACGGGGTAAGAAAGTTATAACCAATCGGTGGATTCGTAAGCATCGGGATTTTCTCACTTCTCATGAGATTCGATTGAAGACAATAACGCTAGAACGATATGTAGCCAACCGTGCAAACACAAGATTTGTCACATTCTTCCTGCTGAATGCGAGGTTACTATTGCCCATCAGCCTTAAGTTTATCAGCAGCATGGTTTTGACGGATGGGTATGTCGAAGAGCAAAAAAAGGAGTTTCTGGTGGGCAAAAGAGCTTCTGAACGTGCCGGGCTTCTATTTACAACATATTGTGGTCATAATCCAGTAAATTTTACGACCCAGGATGTTCATTCTATGGACCTGACCGATCCATTTGACTGTGACTGCCGAAAATAGTGCTGGAGTTAGATGTTGTTGCCCTTTTCAATCTGGTTTTTTTGTAAACCTGATGAACAATTAACCCTCGTGCTTTTGTACAGTTTGTAAGCTGGAGTTAGATGTTCCTGCCCTTTTCAACTCGGCTGTGACTGTCATATTTTCTTTGAAACAAGGCAAATGGCTTGCCATTCGTTTAATTTAGAGTGAAATATTGTAACAAATCCCAACCAAGGGAAATAACATCACTCTCGCCGGCTGCTTGAGCTCACTATGCATTACAGAAGCCAAGTGATCAGCCCCCACCAGCACCCACAAACTTATTTTGAACTAGCACATCAAATGGGCTGTAAATTTTCATAGGAAAGGCTGCATGACCGTGACAGATTTGGATTTTGACATTTGGGACCCGCGAGGAAATAGCCTATCCAAGGTGGTGTCGACTTACTAGCCAGTCAACAAACGATTCTGCCTACCAGCCGTTGGATTGACATCCAACATCTGTCGTGTATCTTCTATCACTTGTCTTCTTCTTCCTCCAGCCGCCCAAACCAAACCACCCCGTCGGCTCCGCCTGCTCCTGCCTCCCATGGCTGGCTCCGCCTCCGCCGCCCTACTGTACGTACCCTCCAACGTTGGCTAATCCCTCTCTCTATTCCCCCACACGTCCTGTTATTCTCCGGCGACGTCAGCCCCAACACGCACCCGCGCCCGAACCAGTCAACCCTCGTACTCCCCTCCGCCTGCAACTGGACCGGCGCATCTTCAACGGCTCCTGTTCGTTCCGTCCGAGGCCTCGCAGTCGTCCTCCGCCTTGCGGCCTTGGTTCGCTCGCCGTGCGCGGTGCGCCGCCCTCTTGCGTTGTCAACGTCGTCAACAACCGAGAGGAACAAGGAGATGACTGTACGTGGAGAGGATGACAGTAGGGACCCACCAGCGTCATGGCAGTACGCAAGCAAGTGCTTCTATAGTACAAGTCCAAAAATATGGTTCCTCCTAATGGTTAGACATCTGGGGCTCACGCCATTGTCAACGTAGTCAATAAACGAGAGAATTACACTATGAGCGGCTGACACCAGGGACCCAGCAAGTCGCGTAGTTTTTTTTGAGGAACAAGCAGTTGTTATTTATACTAGTTTTAGCGACAGATCAGGGTAACAATGGGGCTGTGCGGGGGCTGTGGCCCGTCTAGCCAGGGTTTTATTTATGTTTACCACATCATGAGCCCAGTTGTGTTTTTTTCTTGCTGAAAATGGCTAGCCCAGTTCTATTTTTTTTAAGAAATACTCAAACAAGGCTTACTTGCTTTATCGGCCCTGCTGGGCTGCAAATCTTTCAAGACGAGGAGGAGTTTCATTCGGTTTGCCCAGAAATGGGCTATACATTTTTAACACATGAAACCGGGAATTAGTTTCAATTTTTTTTTTCATTACAAGATCTTAAATTCCATTGTTTTTATGCGTGGACAATTATTTGGATTTTATATTTATATAAATTATTTTTCAAAATAGTTTGAATGTGAATTGATATTTCTGGATTAAAAACAGTTGACCGCACCGAAATATGCAAAATTTCGTATACTTTTTAACCGTGGCCACAATATGGGGTGTAATGCTAACAAAAAGAAGATGAGCTCCAAAAAAATTCTTAAGAATTAGCAAATGGGTTGTACATTATTAGAAATAATGGCAGATGGGCTGTATGCTGTTTTCCATAGATTTGAGGCTGACTTGTGCGCCTACTACAGGTTCACGCGTATGCTTTCATAAAAAAAAAGGTTGACGCACACGCAACGCCCTGTCAACTTAGTCAACACACGAGAGCAGTGACTGTTGGATGTCCATCCAACGGCTGTCGTGCTTCTTCAATCTTTGCTCTTCATGCTCCAGCCGCTCAAACAAGCGCCGGCGGGACTGCCTGCTCCCTCCTCCCGCGGCCGGCTATGCTGCCGCGCAGGCCTCACGGCCCCACCGTACTCCCATTGCTGGCCTATCCATCCCTCTACTCACCCACACATGCTATTATTCTCCGGCGACGGCAGACGAACCAGTAAACCCTCATACTCCTCCGCGTGGGAAACAACTGCCGAGTATTCCCTGGCTCCGTGTCGTTCCCTTCCTAGGCCTCGCCGTCGTCCACCGCCCTGGTGCTCTCGGCGCGGCCTGGTCAACGTGGTCAATGAACGACATCCATCCGAAGTGGACTGTACGTGGAGAGGCTGACAGCTAGGTCCACGGCCGCACGCAAGGAAATGCCTCCTTATTACGCGCAAAATAACGATTCCTCCACCTGACAGCTAGGACCCACAGGAAGGGCCTCTGTATTCCGCGAAAAAACGTTCCCCCCGCTGACAGGTCGGACCCACCAGCTATATCTTCGCACGCAAGGAAGTGCCTCCTTATTACGCCCAAAAAAATGAATATCCCACTACTAGCTGGGACCCACCATATTGTTGGGCTAACTTGTGGGCCTACTAAGTTGACGGGGACGGAGGGATTTGTCAACTTAGTCAATACTCCAGTGACCGTATGATGTCCATCCAACGGCCATAGTGCTTCTTCAACCTCTGGTCTTCTTGCTCCAGCCGCCCAAAGCAGCGCCGGTCGTGCCGCCTGCTCCTGCCTCCCATGGCCGGCTGTGCTACCGCGGAGGCCTCACCGCCCCCATACTACTCCCACCACTGGCCAGGTCATCCCTCCACTCACCCACACCCCCTGTTATTCTGCGGCGACGGCAGCCTCACACCGCAGCCGAACCAGTGAACGCTCGTACTCCTCTCCGCGTGGGCATCCACTGCCGCGTCTTGCTCGGCTCCGCGTCGTCCCCTTCCTAGGCCTCGCCGTCGTCCACCGCCGTGGTGCTCTCGGCGCGACGTGGTCAATGTGGTCAATGACCGACTTCCATCGAAAGAGTACTGTACGTGGAGAGGCTGACAGCTGGGTCCACGGCAGCCGCAAGGAAGTGCCTCCTTATTACGCGGAAAATAATTATTCCTCCAGCTGACAGCAGGGACCCACCGGACAGGCCACCAGTATTTTGTGAAAAAAATCGTTCCCCCCTGACTGCTGGGACCCACCGGACGGGCCACCGTATTTTGCAAAAAAAACATTCCCCCCGCTGTCAGCTCGGACCCACCGGAAGTGCCTCCTTATTACGCACAAAAAATGAATACTCCCCCGACTAGCTGGGACCCATCTTGGTGGGAGGCTGACTTGTGGACCTACTAAGTTGACGGGGACGAAGGGCTTTGTCAACTTAGTCAACATGAACGATTCTAGCTCCAGTGACCGTACGATGTCCATCCAACGGCCATAGTGCTTCTTCAACCTCTGGTCTTCTTGCTCCAGCCGCCCAAAGCAGCGCCGGTCGTGCCGCATGCTCCTGCCTCCCGTGGCTGGCTGTGCTGCCGCAGAGGCCTCACCGCCCCCTACTATTCCCACCGCTGGCCAGGCCCTGCGGCGACGGCAGCCTCACACCGCAGCCGAACCAGTGAACCCTCGTACTCCTCTCCGCGCGGGCTTCCACTGCCGCGTCTTCCCCGGCTCCGCGTCGTCCCCTTCCTAGGCCTCGCCGTCGTCCATCGCCGTGGTGCTCTCCATGCGGCGTGGTCAACGTGGTCAAGGAATGACTTCCATCGGAAGAGTACTGTACGTGGAGAGGCTAACAGTTGGGTCCACGGCCACAGCCCAGTTTTTTTGTGATTTGCCAAGTAAGTCGCTTTGTCACACGTGTTGGGCTGCAAATCTTTCAAGACGAGGAGAGCTTTCATTCGGCTGGCCGAGAAAATGGCCCATCAGTAATGAGAAATGGGCTGTACAATTTTAAAACACATCAAACCAGCAATTAGTTTCAAATATCTTTTTTTCATTTCAAGATTTTAAATTACATTAATTTTTATGCGTGGAGAATTTGTTGGATTTTATATTGATATACATTTATTTTTAAAATCAGTTTGAATGTGAGTCGAAATTTCGGGATTAAAAACAGTTCGGACCGCACCGAAATATGCAAAATTTCGTATAATTTTTTAACCATGGCCACAATATGGGCTGTAATGCTAACAAAAAGAATATGGGCTCCAAAAAAACCTTAAGAATTAGCAAATGGGCTGTAAATTATTAGAAATAATGGCAGATGGGCTGTATGCTGTTTTTCACAGATTTGAGGCTTTCCTAAAAAAAGGTTGACGCACAAGCACTGACTGTTGGATGTCCATCCAATGGCCGTCGTGCTTCTTCAATCTCTGCTCTTCCTGCTCCAGCCGCTCAAACAAGCGCCGGCGGGACTGCCTGCTCCCTCCACCCCGCGGTCGGTTGTGCTGCCGCGCAGGCCTCACCGCCCCACCAAACTCCCATTGCTGGCCTAGCCATCCTTCTACTCACCCACACCTGCTGTTATTCTCCGGCGACGGCAGACGAACCAGTAAACCCTCGTACAGTCGTACTCCCCTCCGCGTGGGAAACAACTGCCGAGTCTTCCCTGCCTGCGTGTCGTCCCCTTCCTAGGCCTCGCCGTCGTCCACCGCCGTGGTGCTCTCGGCGCGGCGTGGTCAATGTGGTCAACGACCGACTTCCATCAGAAGAGTACTGTGCGTGGAAACGCTGACAGCTGGGTCCACGGCCGCAGCAAGGAAGTGCCTCCTTATTACGTGCAAAATAATTATTCCTCCACCTGACAGCGGGGACCCACCGGATGGGCCACCGTATTTCGTGAAAAAAAACGTTTCCCCCCTGACTGCTGGGACCCACCAGCTACACCTTCGCACGCAAGGAAGTGCGTCCGGCAAAAAAACGATTCACCCCCCTGACTGCTGGGACCCACCAGCTACACCTTCGCACGCAAGGAAGTGCGTCCGGGAAAAAAACGATTCGCCCCCCTGACTGCTGGGACCCACCAGCTACATCTTCGCACGCAAGGAAGTGCCTGACAGTCGGGACCCACCTGGTCGAAGCGTACGTAGCGTTGTCATTCTGGTCACGAACGTGTACGTACATATATACTGGTGGATGTAGAGGTGCGCACGTGTCGCAGTAGAGGCGCGCACATAGCATGTACACGTACGTACAGCGGCTAGGGTGCAAGAAAGAAAATACGGCCACGTATGTGTACATACGGGCGGGGTCTCGAACGCCTACTCGCGCATATGTACGGCGGGGGCTCGTTGACATGGCTGGGTCGGAACGGAGAAACAGCGTCGTCATCGTGTTCATGGGGAGGCAACGGAATACGTCGTGTTCATGGGGAGGCAACGGAATGCGTCGTGTTCATCGGGAGGCAATGGAACTCGTGGGAGCCAACCGGCTGGGTCAGAACGGAATGCGTGGTCGTGTTCATCGGGAGGGCTTGGACGGAACAGGCGATGGAAACGAGGCCTGGCGTACCGCAGAACGGAGGAAACGGTCTTGTGTTCGACCGGCCACATTCGAAACGGGATCCTGTTCATCGGGAGGGGTCTGGCGTACCGCAAAACGGACGAAACAGACCTCCTACGGTCGAAACGGGGGTCTTGTTGATCGGGAGGGGTGTGGCGTACCGCAAAATGGACGAAACGGACCTCCTACGGTCGAAATGGGGGTCCTGTTGATCGGGAGGGGTGTGGCGTACCGCAAAACGGACGAAACAGACCTCCCACGGCCGAAACGGGGGTCCTGTTCACTGGGAGGGGTGTGGCGTACCGCACAACGGGACTCCACGGGATACTGTTCATCTCCACCGTCGACCTCCTCCAGCCTCCACGGGCTACCGTCGACCTCCTCCAGCCTCCACGGGCTCCTGTTCATCCAGCCTCCACCGCGCGCTACTCCACCAGCTACTATTCAACCACCCCTCCACGGGCACCCCTCCACCGTCTACTGTTCATCCAGCCCTCCACACCATGGGGTCCTGTTCAACCACCCCTCCACGGGCACCCCTCCACCGTCTACTGTTCATCCAGCCCTCCACACCACGGGGTCCTATTCATCCAGAGGCAACGCCACCGCTCACTGTTCATCCACCCCCCCAACGCTCACTGTTCATCCCAGAGGCAGCATCGATCGGCTTCAGTTAGCAGCAGTAGCGAAGGAATCGCTCGATCGGGTTCAGTTAACAGCCATCATCGATCGCTCGGGTTCAGTAACGCGTAGCCTGCAGTGCAATCACTCGGGTTTAGTTAGAGCCCAACGCCTCGCTCGGGTTCAGTTAGAGCCAACGCCTCGCACACACGCGCGTACGTGTACGAGAGAAACGTGCATCGCTCGGCCTCCGACCTCCCACCGTAACCGGGAATTCCCCGAAATTTTCCTCGCCCTCGCTTCTACCACGGTTTTTTCTGTCATGGACGGCCCAAAGAATGTCATGCAACTGCGTCTCCGGCCCGCCCAGGACGAAAAGCCCATTTTCTGTCATGATTTTTTGTCATAGAAGTAGGAGCCCACCACATCTATGATGATACCGGGTTTTGTCACAATTATCGTCATAGAAGTGTCATATGTATGACAGAAAAAAAAATTGTTCGGCCCAAAATGTCACATATGTGTCTTTTTTTGTAGTGATAGGGGGAAATCTCCATGATTCAACTCTTCAAGTGTGCATTGCTTCAAAAGCAAATTCCTCACTATGCACATCTTCAGGGGGAGTTCTTCGATATCTTGCAATCAAATTCCTCAGTATCAGTATTTACACTTCATATGTTTATCCCCGTTGAAAACTTAACCTATATTGTCACCAATCACCAAAAAGGGGGAGATTGTAAGTGCATCTAGTGCCCCTTAGTGATTTTGGTGTATTGAAGACTTATAGGTTAAGGGACTAATGTGTTTATGAGTGTACACAGGTCTATAAGTCTATGAGGAGTTTGATATTTACAGAGAAAGTCGACCCCTAAAAATGAAGTTCTTCGACTGAAGACTTTGGATTTCTGAAGACTTTGAAAGTGAAGAAATTGGTGTGACCTTGAAGACTTGGTATTCATTTGAGGAACATGAAGCGTGAAGACTTTTATTTTCGTAGTTTCATTTTCTCTTTCTTGAGTCATAGGAAACACCGTACTGTTAAAGGGGGTCAAGCAAATACTAAGGACAAATTTCCATGTGGTGCTCAACTCAAAATCCTACACCTACCAATCCCTTTGAGTGAAGCCATTGGAAATCTCATACATTTCAGTCATATTCTTCAGTGACAGAGACGAAGTTCTTCTGGTCTCTGAGGAATTTGTTCTGACTGAGGAGTTAGGAATTCGCCAGTGCGGATTGCCTACACAGTGAGGAACATGATAGCCTGAGGAATTTGATACACAAATTTCCGACCGTTGCTGTGCTATGCGCCAGCTGTCCCAAAATATCTACCCACCTAACGGTCATATCATTGAAGGGCATTTATGTCTTATCACGTTGGGCTGCTCCCTAGGCTATAAATAGCCGCCCCCTACAACCACTAGCTGGTTGGCTGCTCCGAGAGAAACTGACACTTGTCATTTGAGAGCATCCCATCCTCCGAGGACTTTGAGCAAAAATCATCAAGTGAGGAAAACCCAAACCCAAACACCTACAAACCCAAAGTGATTGAGCATCACTGAAGAGATTGATCCTGCGTGGATCCGACGCTTGTTACCTTTGAAGAATGTGCTTCTTCCAGACGGTTAGGCGTCATGGTCTAGAGCATCCAAGAGGAATTCTGGATCGCTGAGTGACCGAGTTTGTGAAGGTTCGGAAGTCACCTGAAGACTTACCACGGGTGATTGGACGAGGTCTGTGTGACCTTAGTTCAAGGAGAATACGGTGAGGACTGTGTGTCCTCAGGTTTAAATACCTAGCCGCTCCAACCAGATGTACAACTGAGACAACAGTTGGAACTGGTCTACCAAATCATTGTCTTCACCGAGCTTACTGGTTCTATTTCCTCAACTCATTATTTCCTCATAACTGTGTTGTGCACTTGTTCATATCTGTGTTTGAAGACTTTGACTGAAGACTTTCTCAATTTCCTCAGTTCAATTTCTTCAGTTTGTTTGTCTTCATCTTGTGTTATCCTGTGTTTACGCTTTCTGTACTCTGTGCTTGTCTTCATTTCATCATGATGACCATGCTTGTATTCTGTTATGTTTACTTCTGAGTACTTATTCCGCTGCAAGTAGTTCTTCGCTAAGGAATTTCCTCACCCGCAAATTACTCAGTGAAGAATTCATAAAAATCGCCTATTCACCCCCCTCTAGTCGATATAACGCACTTTCAACTGGGCACTGGGTCAATAGGTTAGTCCAAAAAATGATATAAAGTTGCTATAAAATGATTGTAAAACATCCAGGAATGATAATATAACAGCATGAATACTTCATAAATTGTAGGTACATTGGATACGTATCACCCTCCCTATTGTTCGGTCGTGTTCGTGTGTTCCTCACCGTGCCGAACGATGGAGCTAAATCCAGTAGATCATGGGTAGGGGGTCTGAGGTGGTAATCTTGGCTAGATGGTAATAGGACGAAGAAGCGACACATTGTTTACCTAGGTTCGGGCCCTCTCGAAGAGGTAAAACTCCACGTCATGCTTGTATTGTATTGATTATGGATAGGCTACAAAGTACAGGTTGATCTACCTTGAGATTGTATGTGTGAATGAATCTACCTACGGTCTAAACCCCTCGGCTTGGGTTACACCTAGGTCGGTTACATCGGGGGATAAACATGCCAAGGATCACATCTTGTCTTGGAGTACATGTCAAGTCTTTGGAAGATTCCATCTTGAATACGTTGTGGGATCCAGTAAGTGTGGCCCACTTGGTTGATAGTTTGGTGGTACTCGTCCTAGCCCATACTTAGGGGATGACGTGGTTAGCACCCCCTAATCCAGGACACCATCAGTATATAAAATGATGATTTCTAAACAGTTAATAACGCGTGCACTTTTCATCTTTCCAAGCTGACAATTTAGTCATTTTTGTGTAACTCACATGGTTATTTATTTCAGCATCAGAATTTGCACATGTATAATATACATCTATATGAACATGTTGATTTTTTCAGAATTTTTTGAAACTAAAAAAAACATTTTGACACTATTCAAAATGTATGACTCAGTAGCGCTTATCCTTCAAAATGACTTTTTGGGATAAGTGTCCACTTTAATGTGAAACAGTGAAAGGAAGGGACTTGGTCCACAAAGGGCTGGTGGAGCTGCCTACTCATAGTGGGCTCCACTAGAGAGCCAAGTTTCAGAACAACCGATACATACCGGGGCGATCACCCACTAAGGCCTTGTTCGGTTGTAGAGTATTTAATCCTCTAGTGGATTTAATCCTCTAGAGGATTGGGTGATCCCTCACCCTACACCAAATCCCCTCGGGGACTAAATACATGTCATTGTGAATTCCATATCACTTATTATGCATTCGGTTAATCCTCTAGGTCGCCACCACCACGATGCCTTGCTGTTAATAAAGAGAGAACAAAGAGTGGACAGAGGAGAAGGCGCACACAGGGAGAAACAGAGAACCAACCTGAAGGTCTCGTCGCCGACTGCCTCCTCTTCTCTGGCGTGAGGCAGCGGGGAGATTGGATGAAGTCTGGCTAGGGTTTGGGCCTGGCTCCATGGCTGGTCTGGGTCTCCGCCGAGCTCATGCTGCTTCGATTCGATGTCCAGCCGACGGTTGAAAAGGGGAGAGGAAGGGGGAAGGAGGAAGTGCGCCGCCGCCATCTACTCCGGTAGCGCCGCCGTTGTCAAATCGAGAGAGGGAGAGAGGGTCGGGGCGAGAGAGCGGGGCTTGCGTCAGGAGAGGGTTGCTTCAACGGGGTGGGACGCGTGGGTCATATCCCGGCGATTTCCACGGGGTTTGCGAGGGATTTGGTCCAGACCGGGTCTAACCGAAGGCTTTCATAAGCCAGACCGGGAACCGACCCCGGCCGAGGCGAAACCCACGTGGATCGGGGGGGTGGGGGGGTTGTGTCCGATCCCGGCGGGGCTGGGAGTAACCGAACATAGCCTAAGTATTACTACCAGGTCGACCCATTAGCGGGAGGTGTCGACTGCCTTTACTAATCTTATATGAAAACCTTCAGCTTAGTGTTCTAAAGGTTCCCGGAGAATTCTTTTATCATTTTTTTCTTGGTCCCCCCCTTTTCTATTGTTTTTTCTCTTTTCTTTTTGTACATTTTTATTCATGGACATTTTTCAAATTCGCAAAAAAATCATAAATATTTTAAAATTCATGAAAATTTATAGTTTACAAAAAAATTAAATTCGTGAAGATTATTCCAATTCAATGATTTTCTCATCCATGAACTTTTATTGAATTCATGATCTTTTTTGAATTCAGGAACATTTTTTGAAATTCAAGAACATTTGTACAGCTAACAATTTAATCACATTTCTTTTCTAATCTGTGAGCATTTTCTGAACTCGTGTATTTTTAGTTTTCCTTTTTTCAATTTGTGATTTTTTTGAATTTATGTTTTTTGTTTTAAAATTCACAAACGCTTTGAGAATCATGAATAATTGTCAAATCTGTGATTTTCTTTGCAAAATTCGTGAACCTTATTTTATGTAGTCAACTTTTTAAAATTAAAATAAAACCGAAAAAAATAAAGAAACAAAGTGAAATATGTCAACAACAAAAACTGTCGTCCATGCATACGCTGGTTCACGACTTGTCGCCCGCTGGGCCATGCCCATGTAGGCGCACGCAGTGAGCTAGGCGAGGCATAACTCCTGCAATGGGTCATATATATCACAAGTTCTAGTATTATTTGACGCGTGTTTGTTAGCGTCAAATAGACGCCTGAAGCGAGGCACAAATGGGTCAGCGCACACTTGTGAGCTCATTTGAGCTAGCGGGTTTCCTTTGTTTTATCTCTATGGTTTTCATGACGGTTTTCTATAGAGGTAATTAAAAACCAATATAAAAAAATAGAAAATGTATATTAAAAAAACTGTTCAATATGTTTCTCGAAAAGAATCAATCTTTGTTAGAAAAATAATTGTATATTACAAGAAAAGTTCACTAGACATTAAAGGAAGTTCACGGTATACTAAACAAAATGTTCGATGTGTATTTAAAAGAAATTCATCATATATTAGAATTTTTGTACCATGGAGTAGTACAGAAATGTTCACTATGTATTTTGAAATACTCATTGTATATTACAAAATGAAAAATGCAAAAGGAAAAACCATAAAAACAAATCAGAAGAGAAACAAAAAAATAGAAATGTGAAAGGAAAAGAAATAAAAAACAAAGAAAAAAGTAACAACTAAAAAGAAAGAATCACAAGCAGTACTAATAAAAATAACCACAAAGAGAAAAACTGGAAAAACAACAAACTAAACAACATACACACGTGCAGCGGATCCCCAAACAAGACTAGTTCGTTGTGTGTTGTTTGCGGGTGGAGGCTCCACTGTTTGACGCTCAAAGACGATAAATAGGATATATTCCCTCTAATCTAATAAGTACTATAGGGTTTTCTTGTGTTGCCGCCGTTGGCACCATCTGAGAATTTTAGGTCCTCTCGCCTCCAGCTGCCATCTTGGCGCAAAGAAGGGGGGAGCTCGGATCTTCAAGATCTTTATGTTTTTCGTTAATGTCTAGTGATCATCATAGTTTTTGCGAGAATAAATTTCCTCTCGCCCTTTTAGCGGTGCCATGAAGTTTGAGAGTTTTCTGTCCTCATAGATTCGATTATTCGGATCTGATGAGTTTATGTTGCTGTGTCAAACTTTTTTTGTTTGTCTGATTCTTTGTGAAGGTGAAATCTTGCATCAACACCATGTTGAAGATATAGTGATTCGACGGCCTGCACTTGTAGGCGGTCAGCCCTGACCCAAGTATGTTCATCGATCAATGCTTCTCATCTTTTTAGATGGGCGACTCAAGGCGCTTTAAAAAAACCATTACTGGTAATGTTCGTGCGGGTGAAAGAGTGACAACACTGTTGCTCTAGTCCAATTGCAACTTCTTTACCAAAGTCTTTGGAGTATTTCTTCGAGTAGAGATTGATACCGCGAAGAAGGTGATTTAAGAGATTTCATTGTAATTCTTAGTCATAGGAGTTACTTTGTATTTTCTTGGATCTTAGGTCCAAACTAGTGTGCATGTAATTGTTATGAGTATGAACAAATTTACAGGTGTTTCTAAAAAAAAATTCTAATAATTACTTATTGTAATTTTGAATTGAGATTGGTAGAAAACTGCGGCACTTATGGATGACATATATCACCTCCCGTGCAATGTTTTAAGGTAACCATGCATTCCGTTGAACTGAAGTGAGATTACAGGAACCCACAAACAGGGAAACAATGAAAGAACATGATAGATATCCTGGAAACCCTGCAAGACAGAACCAGGGGAGACGAAAATACAAACATGACCTAAGGGCTCCTTGCACACGCTGTAAATGTCAACCATCTTCAACCTCCAACACCATCGAGACGCTCGCCAGACATAGAGGAGAAAGGCCTCCATCGTTGCCATGGCCGGGAAGCATCATCCTTGTTGAGGCTTTGTGAATTGAAGACCAGGCTCACTGCACACGGCAAGGCACATATCGTTGTGGCATATCAGCCAGGGGTTGCCCCCGTGCCATCCTGACTTCGGAAATGGAACTTCCCATTGACACCGTCGAGGAAGACTACCAGAACCGCCATCCAGGGACTACTTCCCTTGTTCCACTTAGGTCATTATGTTCCGCACACCGACGCCACCACCAAGAGAAGTAACTGTCAGCCACCTCCTGAACAAGGCCGCTGTGACGCCCCCGATTTGACCATACACTAATCATGCACGCAAATGTGTACGATCAAGATCAGGGACTCAAGGGAAGATATCACAACACAACTCTAAAACATAAATAAGTCATACAAGCATCATAATACAAGCCAGGGGCCTCGAGGGCTCGAATACAAATGCTCGATCATAGACGAGTCAGCGGAAGCAACAATATCTGAGTATAGACATAAGTTAAACAAGTTTTCCTTAAGAAGGCTAGCACAAAAGTAGCAACGATCGAAAAGGCAAGGCCTCCTGCCTGGGACCTCCTAACTACTCCTCGAAGCCGAACTCCATGTAGCATCATCCTCGGGATCTCTAGCTCCTGGACTCCAGCATCTGGTTGCGACAATCAGGTATAGAAAGGGGAAAAGAGGGAGAAAAGCAACCGTGAGTACTCATCCAAAGTACTCGCAAGCAAGGAGCTACACTACATATGCAATGGGTATATGTGTAAAGGGCCATATCAGTGGACTGAACTGCAGAATGCCAGAATAAGAGGGGGATAGCTATTCCAGTCGAAGACTACGCTTCTGGCCATCTCCATCTTGCAGCATGTAGAAGAGAGTAGATTGAAGTCCTCCAAGTAGCATTGTATAGCATAATCCTACCCGGCGATCCCCTCCTCATCGCCCTGTTAGAGAGCGATCACCGGGTTGTATCTGGCACTTGGAAGGGTGTATTTTATTAAGTATCCGGTTCTAGTTGTCATAAGGTCAAGGTACAACTCCGGGTCGTCCTTTTACCGAGGGACACGGCTATTCGAATAGAAAAACTTCCCTGCAGGGGTGCACCACATAACCCAACACGCTCGATCCCATTTGGCCGGACACACTTTTCTGGGTCATGCCCGGCCTCGGAAGATCAACATGTCGCAGCCCCACCTAGGCTCAACAGAGAGGTCAACACGCCGGTCTAAATCCTATGCGCGCAGGGGTCTGGGCCCATCGCCCATTGCACACCTGCACGTTGCGAGGGCGACCGGAAGCAGACCTAGCCTAGCAGGCGTTCCAGTCCAATCCGGTGCGCGCCGCTCCGTCGCTGACGTCAAGAAGAACTTCGGCTGATACCACGACGCCGGGATACCCATAACTACTCCCGCGTAGATGGTTAGTGCGTATAGACCAAATGGCCAGACTCAGATCAAATACCCAGAACTCGTTAAGCGTGTTAAGTATCCGCGAACGCCGACCAGGGCCAGGCCCACCTCTCTCCTGGGTGGTCTCAACCTGCCCTGTCGCTCCGCCTCAAAGTAACAGTCGGGGGCCGTCAGGAACCCAGGCCCACCTCTACCGGGGTGGAGCCACCTGTCCTTTTAGCCCCCTCATCAGAATCACTTGCGGGTACTCCTCGAGCCGACCCGACTTTAGTCACCACATGTGTCATGTATATAATGTATATAGTATATACCCGTGATCACCTCCCAAAGTGATCACGGCCCAGTAGTATAGCATGGCAGACGGACAAGAGTGTAGGGCCACTGATGGAACACTAGCATCCTATACTAAGCAGCAGGATAGCAGATAAGGGTAACAATTGTAGCAACAATGACAGGCTATGCATCAGGATAGGATTAACGGAAAGCAGTAACATGCTACACTACTCTAATGCAAGCAGTATAGAGAAGAATAGGCGATATCTGGTGATCAAGGGGGGGGCTTGCCTGGTTGCTCTGGCAAGTAGGAGGGGTCGTCAACTCCGTAGTCGAACCGGGTAGCAGCAACGTCGGTCTCGTAGTCTACCGGAGAAGGAGAGGGGGAAGAAACAGTAAATACGGAGCAAACAAAGCATCACAAAACATAAGGAGGCAAAACGCGGTGCTAGGTATGCCCTAACGCGGTACTAAGTGATATCGACGAAGGGGGGAAACATCCGGGAAGGTATTCCCGGCGTTTCGCGTTTTCTGACAGAGGTACCGGAGGGGGGGAAGTTGCGAGTTCGATAGGTTAGGGAGGTGTGGCGGACGAACGGGCTGCGTATCCGGATTCGTCTCGTCATTCTGAGCAACTTTCATGTAGAAAACATTTTCATCCGAGTTACGGTTTAAAAGATATGAATTTTCAAAGATTATTTGAATTTCTGGAATTATTTGAATTTAGCAAAAATGAATTATGACGTCAGCATGAGGTAACACTGACGTCAGCAGGTCAACAGGTCGGCTGACCAGTCAAACCAGACAGGTGGGTCCAGTGGGACCCACATGTCATTGACAGGGCACTAACAGAGTTTTATAACTAACTTAAACAAGGTTATTAGCAGGTAGGCCCCACCTGTCAGTGCCTATTTAGATTACTTAATTAGTTTTATTTATAAAAACATTTTATTTAGTTTACTTACGCGGCGGGGCCCGCATGACAGTGACACTGGGCTGCCCAGTCAGCAGTTGACTGGGGTCAACCCAGTCAACTGGGCCACCAGGACCCACTGGCAGCGACCCAGGGGGGGCACTTAGCCAGATCGGCGGACGGCGCCGGAACATCTCCGGCGAGCCAAATCGCGGCTGCGCGCGGCGGGCTCGGCTCGGGTTTAGCGCACAGGGGGTCCCAGGGGCCGCGGTTGCTTGCGTTCGACGCGGCTCGACGCCGCGCGTCGAACGGTGGCGGTGCGGGGTGCTGGGGAGGTCGGAGCGGAGCGCCAGGAGCTCGCCGGCGGCGGGGTGGTTCGGGCGTGCGGCAGAGGCGGGGCTACGGTGCGAACTGGGGCAAACCGAAGAGCGCGGCGAGGCCTACACGATGCGGCCAAGGCAACGGAGGCACGAACGGGACCAAAAGGTCGCCGTGGCCACGCCGGCGACGAGGCCAGGCGGCGGAGGGTGCGGCCTAACGCGGCGCGATGGCTACGGCAAGCTAGCGAGCTAATGGAGAGGGGGAGGAGGAGCAGGAGCTCACAGCGGGGCGTAGCCGTTTAGAGCGGGCGCGGGGAAGGCGTGGTGCAGTCGGAACCGACGGCGAACGGCGGCGGGGATCCGACGAGGAAGAAGATGGCGCGGGGTCGATGCAGGTTTCCCGGGGCTCGGGCCCGTGGTCGAGGAGGACGGGCTCGACGCGGCGGAGCTCGTGGACACGTCGGGGAGGAGAACGGGGCTCGGTGGCCGCGGCTATGGCGCAGCCATGGCGACGGCGGCGCTCGGTTGCGGTGGGGAACGAGGTGGAGCTGAGGGGGAAAGGCGCAGGGGCCGAGAGGGAGAACGGGTGAGTGGAGGGGAGGGCTCGAGGCGTCGAGGGGATGTCGCCCTTATCCCCTCTCCGACGGGGACGGCGACAGGGTTCGGTGGCGACCGGCGAGCGCGGTCGCTGGGTCGGGGGAACAGGGAGGAGGGAGGCGACCGGGGGAAAGGTGGGCTGCTGGGTTGGGCCGCCCAGATGAGCCGGCCAGCTGGGCCATCTGGCCCAGTGAGAGGGGGGGTTAGGTCCAGGAAGGGGTTTGTTTTTTTGTTTGTTTGTTTCTTTTTATTTTATTTTCTTTTATCTATTTTCTGTTTTATTTCATTTTAATGCATTTAGGCATTTCCTAAAAATATGTTTTCTCCACAATAATTATCAGTGCAATATTTGGCACAACCGGAACATTTTAGTTTTAAAATTTGAAAACTTTTGTTGATTGCCTTTTATTCAATTTTGAATTTGAATTGGCTTTTGAACTAACGCGGGATTAACTACAGTGACAGAGGTGACGTGGCATCAATAGCAGGGAATTACTGTAGTCTAATTATTCGGGCGTCACAGCCGCCATGCTCCTCAACGACATTGGAGAGGACGCCACATCGTCGGGGACAGAGCAGGAGGACACAAACATCCAGAGAAGATGTCGACGCCGTCGTCTCGCCTACATCAACAAAGAAACTTAATCCTGTCGATTTGAAGGACCGCCAAGCAGACACGACACATAACTTCGAGACGCCGCCGATGTGGGATTGGAGCCAATGCAGATTTATTCTCCTGCCCGCTGCCCCAACCACCCTAACAACGCAATAGAAAAACCCTGCCCCTATGACTATTTACAGGCTAGGAAAGAACCGGGACCCTCCCTCGGTCCGCGAAGCGGCGGACAGAGAGGAGGGATCCGCTCGCGGCCTTGCCGGCGCACATTTTGGGAAAATCGCCCTCCCAAACCACCTATTCATGGGGATAGAGGAAAACGGGAAAGGAGAACCGGGCGAACAACCAACGAGGGTTGTCTCCTTCTGTGACGGTTAGGGATGTAAATGGCAAATAAGGGGCATCTGAAATTCCGTTTAATTAGATTTGCTAGCTCCACATTTTTTTTAAAAGCAAATTATTGAACGGTTAGATCGTTAGTGAGGCTAAACAGGATTAAACATGACCGGTTTACATTACTGTGTACGGTGTTGCGCGGAAAACCACCGCCGTCAGTTCTGCTGCACGACAGGATACCTATAAAACCGGCAGGACCCATAACGCAGTGTCTCATTTTATACTCCCTCTGTCCGAAAATACTTGTCATCAAAATGGATAAAAAGAGATGTATCTAAAACTAAAATACATCTAGATACATCCCCTTTTATCCGTTTTGATGACAAGTATTTTTGGACGGAGGGAGTATTATACTTTTGGATTTTGGAATTCACCGTGTCCCAATTAAGACACGATACAAACGTGCCAATGCGCACGCCAGCCCGCGAAGCAGCCGTGCTTTTATCGGACCTCCACCCCAAATCCCCCAATCCCTACCCGACCAAAATCGAAGCTTCCACCAAACGCCCGGAGCCCCCCCTCGTGAGGCAGCCCGGATCGAATTGCGGCCGTCTCGATCATCTGCTCGATTCGACGCCGCCGGACGATTTGGGCGCGGAATCCGGAGGGGGGAATCTTTGCGCGCGGGCGGAGGCGATCGAGGGGAGCAGTCATGAGCGAGGTGTTCGAGGGCTACGAGCGCCAGTACTGCGAGGAATCCGCCTCCCTCTCCCGCAAGTGCACCGTCGCCTCCGCCCTCGATGGAGGTACGTGCCCACCGCCCCCCATGCCTAATTGTACCGGGGGATTTCTCCTCCCTTTTCGCCGCTGCTGGTTTCGTCTAACACGGTGAGATCTAATGCAGAGAAGAAGAAGCAGAGGCTCTCCGAGATCCAGTCCGGCGTGCAGGAAGCTGAATCGCTGGTAAATACCAGGTCTATTTTATTTATGAGGTTCCTTTGGCTACATGCCTATACGATTCTGCTGCCCTACATTCTGCCGTTGGGAAACTAGGATGTGATTTTGGGAGGCGTAGGTGAATGTGTGATTTGGGGCAAGTTGTATATGCCCTTGTTTCACTGCCATGTGGGGGCAGTATGTGATTTTTATTTCCTTCATGTATTTATTACAGATTCGGAGGATGGACCTGGAGGCTAGGAATACGCCGCCTAGCGTGAAAGCGGGTTTGCTAGCTAAGCTGCGGGAGTACAAATCTGACCTTAACAACCTCAAGAGCGAGCTCAAGAGGATCTCGGCGCCTAATGCCAGGCAAACTACCAAGGAGGAGCTCCTTGAATCTGGCATGGCTGACACACTCGCGGTGAGCTCTCTATTCCTATCAATTCAATTGCCACATAGATACCTTTTAATTAATGTGGCACTATTAGGTGATTGGGTTGGTGCTGAAAGGATGATCAAAACTTCGTGACATCTAATATGTGGTACTATTAGATGAGAATTAACAAAGTCTTGTCTAACTCCCACACTGTTTAATTAATCAAGCAAGAAAGTAAAAGAAAACAAATCCACATGAATCTCCGCACGAAATCAAATGGTGGAGTTAGATGAGACTTAGTTATTTCTCATCTAGATGAGAACTAGACACACCTATTGTTTATTCAATTGTGGCGGTATCCCTAATATTGGTCAGTGACAATATTATGAATCTTATTGGCGCTTATGATCAGATTAATATACTGTATTTTGAACTTCTCTTGGACTACTTAGCTGTGATGCTGTTAGTAAAGCTGTACTTTACAATGCTGCACACTACTTGGTTATGTTTAGATTGTGTGCAGTGACACGGTTAACAATTCTGTGATGTACTATCTGACAGCATGCGAAATATGAACTTAAGTACTGCATACCGCACTACAATTGCCTTGTCAATTGGGCCATTCTCCTCATATTGACATGTTTGGATGCTTATCTAGTCTGTTAAATTGCATTTTATTTTATGCGGTTGCAAAGAAGACCTTGTTTCTTAAAATGATGGTGATTGCAGTGACAATTCACCCCAAATAATGAAGATCACAACGACATTTTTCCCAAGATGCCCATCACAGTGGCTTTATTTTGTCTCATTAACCAATAGTTGACCACCCCTGCTGCAAAGGAGGCACTCTACATACTTTGCTGAGTTTTTCTAACATGAACAATTTCTTACTTTTGCATTGTCCTCTGGCCCCGCCTTTGGGATTGGACTCATGCTCTGCCACTGAATGCTGGAGTTAGAAAGTGTATAACTGATTATTCCCCCTATTTTAATTTATTTCTGAATTTTGATTCTAAAAAATGTCCATATTCTTCCATTGCACCGCTGTGCTGATTTGAATTCATTAGGACTTGTATCTGTATCCCCCTCACTAACTATGATTGCTTCGTAATCTTGAGTTGTATTTCTTTGTTTTTACTGAATGAAGGTATTGTTTTATGCAAAGTGACAGTGGAAACAGTGATGGAAACAATAATTCCTTGGCGTTTCCTATAAATATGCCCCTTTTGACCAATAAATGAGTACTACAATGTGTAGATGTATCTTCAAGATACTTCTTCGCTGCATAGCTTGTTTCTGTAGCCTTATTAGAAAGTAAACTGCAGAGGGGAAAATCATATCTGCTGTGCAGAATGGTATCTGTTCAGAACCAAAAGACAAAAAGAGAATTGTACCTCTTCTTACTGCATTATAAAAGAAAATGTAGTCCTGATTCAATCATTTTGAAAAGCTGCTTAATATATCGGGAAAAGGGAGTTATCCACTTTTTGTATTCCTGGATATTGCAAGTTCTTGCAATGTTGTCTTTCCGTATTGTAGAAACAGTGTTCCCTGTCTTGACATATTTCTCTATTGATGTGAAGTGTATATATAATGCGGTATTATTATGTTTGTTCTGATTTCTTAAGTGGCGTCAAAGTTCTTGATGTTTGCTAGTTTTAGTACTCATGCTGTATTTGGGAATTCTTTCCTGGCTCAGGTGTCCACTGATCAGCGAGGAAGGTTGATGATGACAACTGAAAGACTGAATCAGTCCACTGACAGAATTAAAGAGAGCCGAAGAACTATGCTGGAGACAGAAGAACTTGGTGTGTCGATTCTTCAGGACCTTCATCAACAACGGCAGTCACTACTGCATGCTCACGATACTGTATGTATTCAGTCATAACTGCTTTATTGTAGTTTAGATATACTTCACTGAAATGTTATGCAAACCATTGTTGGCTATATAGCTCTTTTGTTCATCATTCCTTTCAGCCCGGTTGTTATTTCTGGCACTACTGATAGAGATCAGATCGCTATAGCCCATTATATAGGTTCTAGGTTTGATAATTTGCTAAATATAATAATCATAGTTTTCATGTGTTGAATGCAGGATCTATTATCAAAATAGAGCACTGGTGGTTCTAGTTTATTAAATTCTGTTAGGTGCAGTGTAATAGCTTTGAAAGTGCCTCCACCTTGAGCAATTCTTTTAATTTTTGTTTTCTCGACCATTGAATGTTAGTATTATTTATAACCTACTTCCTGCACTCCAAATTAATTGAAGTTCTAGTTCTGTCCCAAGTCTAACTTCTTAAACTTTGACCAAGTCTATCGGAAGATATATCAACATCTACAACACCAAATTAGTTTAATTAGATTCGTCATAATGTATATTTTAGAAGTGAATCAAATATCTCATTGGTTTATTCTCCTGGATATAAAGAGCAAACAGTGGGTGATCTCCCCCTTTACTAGCATGTGCATGTTATGATAATTGATGCATTTCTTGAAATATCACAATCTTTGTGCTCATTTAATCAGTTAGGTGCATTATCTAGAATTTCTAGTGTGTAATCTAAGATTCTCTACAGCATGACCTTGTGTTTTATTTTGCATGACATCCCATTGCTCTATTTGTGTATGAATAGTGAGTATATTCTGGTACCCAGCTTAGTAATGTGTCGCCGTACGGTCGTTGAGTGATGATAGCATAAAAGCCTGTAAAAGATCATTTATTCAGTCCCAGCGGTTCAAGGGCTTGGCCACTTGGGAATTTGGCTAATATTAGAAGTTAAAACAAATATCTCTTCCGTCTATTCTCTTGGATATTATATTATTAAGAGCAAATAGTAACATTCCTTCAAGTAGCAGCGTATGCATGCCATGGTAATTGATACAATTGTTGAAATATCAGAATTTTTATTCCTGCAAAATTCATCAGTTACTTACATAATAGAAGTTGTGAAATAGTGTGACTGTCATCCTTATTTGTTAGTTTGTTAGTATGTTATGTTAACTTTGCTAACACCATTGCATACAAGCAAATGTTAGCAATAACCATGATTTGCTTCTTATTTACTTATTATCCTTATCTCTATTGGATTCAAAAGAAAGAAAAGAAAAGAAAAGACCATACTTCTGTTAGTGACATGAGTCTGGTCTTGTTTACAGTTGCATGGGGTTGATGATAACGTTGGAAAGAGTAAGAAAATCCTGTCGGCAATGTCAAAGAGGATGGACAGGAACAAGTGGATCATTGGTGGAATCATTTCAGCTCTTGTTGTGGCCATCCTTATCATACTCTACTTTAAGCTCGCTCACTGAGCCAGCCAGGTAGGTCCTCCAAATTGTATGTGTTCAGTAATTGTGTGACAAGGTTGTCTGAACGCTGTACATTGGACGACACCCACCGATTGTCCCTCGGAAGTTCATTGGTTCCCTATAAACATTTTTAAATATTGGATGAGTGGTTCATTGGCATGTCATGTATAGCAACACTCGTGTGAGGAGGTCAGTTGTGCCCGACCATTTTATGATGTAAAACTGTTCAGAAAAACAAAAGTGGAAAAGAAGATGTCCTGTGTTGATATACTACTACCTGCTTGCATATGTTATATACACATTCGAGGTCGCTTGTGCATACTGTCATGTTACACCGTATATAGGCCTCCCAGAATCTGATCCCCGAACTGTAGTCGTTGTCCACCGTCCAATTATTGTGATTAGCCAGCTCTGCACTCAGTTCGTTATCGTTGTCGAGGTTGGGTTGCGAGTTGCGACAGACACCTTGTGAATTATTGTGCACGCAGCGTGGGGCAGCTGGTGTGCATGCAGAAGGGAGGGAAGGTGGCTGATCTGATCTGGTCGTATGCGATATGGCCGTATCTTAGGCTTTGATATGCTGCCCGTTTGGGTAAGGCCAGTGATTGCGACGCCCAGGCTTGAGGATGATGCGTACGACTTTCCTTGTAGGGAAGGAAGGAACGCCGGAGAACTCATTCGAAAGGGGGATCGCATCTTTTCTTTGCTCCGGTCTGCGAACGCTGCTGAATAAGAAAGCGTCACCGAAGCCATTTCATTTCATTTCCTCCGCATGCATTTATCTCCCGCTGTGTTGTAAGCGTCACGCTTTCGTTCGCGAAGCTTTCCAAAGCGGCATCGATCAAAATTCGGTTCTAGAAGCTTGAAACGTCCTCCAACCGGAATCCGTTTCCTCACAAGACGCGGATCGACTGATTTTTAATTCGTAACGACTGCAAACAGCAAACCACCACCCGGAAGAAAGAAGCGCGCGACACGAGCTGGCCATCCTTTTCGATGGTTTTGAACCGGAAAACCGGGTGCCATGACGTGCCCTGCGTGTTGCGTGGTCAAACCAGCCGCCATGACGAACTAGTCCGTCGTAGGCGCTGCACCGTCTGGACGAGCTTGGCTTGGGGGTCGGTCAGTCAGCCTCACGCCGGCTCGCAACAGTTTTAGAGTCCCAAGATGCTAGGCCACCAGTCAGGTGATGATCAAGCTAGCCAACGAACGCCGCTCGCGGAATCACTGTTGACGGTGGTAAAGCGTTTGACCAAATGAGCACAGCTTGTGCAAAGTACTTGCCGAATCATTAACCGAGCGTTCGTCCTCTAGATGCAACATCTGTCAAGCGGCAAGGCTAGTCTCGTACGGTGAGTTGCCGTCCAGGCCCGCCATCAAAACGACACTTGCTCCACCGCGCGCGCTCATATTATTCCATTCCCACCCATCGTCAACGTACACCTCGTTGGATCATCCATCTTCTCCGGTCACTGGACCGAATGACGTACGGAGCCAGCCAGCCACCGAACGGGTCGGTATGTTGCACGGAGCGGCAAGGCAACGAGAAAAGCCTCGAGCCAAAACAAACGGCTGACGGAGGCGCATCCTGAAACCATGCAGGAAAAAAACTGACAGAGAGGAAGAGCGTGTCAGCGTGTGCGTGCGTGCATGTGCCGAGCAATGAGGGCGCACCTTTCTCAAGGCGCACGCTTGGGCTTGGGTCGCGACGGGAATTGGGGCGGTGGATCGTGAGAGAGAGAGAGAGAGAGAGAGGTGGCAGCGAGCGCGGGGAGCAGATGCAGACTGCGGCCTGCCGTGGCCGTGGGCTTGGCAGTGGCACACATGGCATGGGGATGGGGGGCAGCCCCGCCCTGAGAGAATGTCTTTTGGCGACGCGCGCGGGCCGCCGCTGCTGCAGCAGCCAAACCAAAGCGAGCGAGCGCCTGTGGTCTGTCTTTGGATGTGGTGGTACCGATGCTGCGATGCCATTCCTGCTGCCACTGCCACTGCCACTGCACCGCGTCCCCAGCCCTAAAGCGCCCTGCAAAAGCGCAACCACCTCTCTCTCTCTCTCTCTCTCTCTCTCTCTCTCTCTCTCTCTCTGTGTGTGTCTCTCGGCAGCTGCACACATCTCAAAGAGTTTGACGCGAGATCGATCGATCGCTTCAAGAGGACCGGATGGTGGTACTAGTACAGTACTACTCCTATATTATTAGGGCGGGGGCACCAAGCTAGGCCAGCACGGGCCCAAATTCCTGCGCCTCGGCTAGCTAGTAGGAGTAGCTCTTAATCATGTGTGCAATGATTCCATGCTGCCATTAGTCCTCCTCTATTACTGGTACTAGTACTATTGTTAACGATGATGCCTATGGACGAAGGGTGCTTGCATATGCACTGGTGGACTGACAGCGCGTCTAGGGTTTCACCCTGCTCGCTCTGCATGCAGTCGATCCAGCATATCATATGCATGCATGCACCGGCTAAGGCTATCGCAGCCGCAAAAGGACCTTTCCGTGTTAACTTAATCCCAATTCATTCCCGCGCTTTTCTTTTTATCATCAGCGCGCAGCAGAAAGCCTGGTCCAGCTGCCAGCATTACACGCGCTGTGCAGATAAGATAAAAAGACACGGGATATAGGATATATACTACATATATTCATAGCTACTGCATTAGATATGGAGATAGATCATAGGTGTAGCATCTAGATCATCCATCTTTGATAGGGAAAAGAAGGCTTAGCCTTTCTTTACATATCTAGCTACATATCTTCCTCGCCTCACCTAGCTCCTTTTTGCACTCGCACCTGGATTCGTTGCATTTGTGGGGTGCAAAAGGAGAAGAAGACTGGTTAATCATCCCGGAACTGGAACAAAAGATATGCGGATATGGAGACCGACCAATGCACCACCACGCAAGTTTGCCATTTTGGGACACCTCATCCATGCACCCAATGATTCACATTTGCAGCTATGGTAGCTCTGCAACTGACGTCATGCATGCATGTGCAGCAAGCAATCGGACCATGATTGAGCGGAAGAAATCATCATGCACGCATGCATGCAGTATAAACGCTTTACATAGTTACCATTCTAAACTAACCTCCTATGCTACTATAAGATATACGTATGATCCACACATTTGTACCTATGCTAGCTTAGTCATTGTGTGAGTGACGGCATGCATGCATGCATGTGCGGCAAACA
Organism: Triticum aestivum; assembly: GCF_018294505.1. NCBI lineage: Eukaryota > Viridiplantae > Streptophyta > Magnoliopsida > Poales > Poaceae > Triticum > Triticum aestivum. The sequence goes on along the minus strand of NC_057802.1, from coordinate 355,445,903 downwards.
GATGATCCATGCATGTAAGGTTTAATTACATAATTACACCGATTATACCATTCAAAGTAACTTCCTATGCTATTTTATAGTATATAATCATGGAAGAGAGGCTCTCACTACGATTTTACATGCACCCCACGCCGGTCGTGTCCCAGGCACTTTTTTTTTTGCGGGGGGGTGTCCCAGCCACTTAGTAGAACACAAATGAATATCTCAAACCCCGCAAAAAAAAATGGATATCTCAATAGTTTCATATATTTCTTCCTTTTCTTCTCCATCCAATACATAAATGATGTCCTGCCACCGGCACGGTCTCGATCTCACGCTGCACCTGAATCGCTTCCACGATGCAGCGGACCGATCCAAATTAATTAATTCTTGACAAAAGTACACGACGACACTAAACCTTAATTAGTATATATATGTATACAGTACTGTACTACTTAACCACGTTCGTAGTCTTGACACGGCGACCTGAAACAGTACGAAACAGCAACATGTATAGACGACACTGAACAGTACTACAACAGTCTGGCAGAATTTCCATTAGGATTTCTGAAGGCGGAAGAAATGTTGTTGTTATTTCTCGCAAATCCGAGAAACCCAGGGTTGTTGCTGTAATAATGCAGCTGTGAGTGTAACTGTAACCTGCCCGTGCTGGCGGCCGCGGCGGCGCTGGCGCCGGTGCTGCTCGTCGTTCCTAGGGTTTCCAGCGCCTGCACCTGGGACTTGAGGAACTTGAGGTAGCTGGCGGCCTCGTCCAGCATGGACGCCGTGTCCATCTTGCTACCGCCGGGGACGAGCTTCTGCAGCACGCGGAGGCGGTCGCTCACGCGCTCCCGCCGGAGACGGGCCGCCACCGTCTGCGGGTCGCTCGAGATGCGCACGTTCTTGCGCCGTGGCTTGCTGCTGCCCGCCGCGGGGGGCTCCGTGACGAGGTTCACCGGCCGCATGGCCGCCGCGCGGTAGATCATCTCCTTCACCTGCGCCATCGCCTCCATGTCCGGCTTGTACCCGCCGGCCGCTCCGGTGTTGGTGTCCTGGCCGAACGTGATGCTCGTCGCTGTCGTGGTGGGGGACTTCCGCTTTGTGCCGGCCCGTGGGAGCGGCGGCACCGTTGCTGCCGCGGGGCAGTCGTCGGCGGGTAGCTTCCGGCTCACGTGGAGCACCTGCTGTGCCGACGTAATCGTGGGGTGCGACGTCGTGGTGGGCGATATGGTGGACGTCGGCGACGCCACCTCGGTTACGTCGTGGCCGCCGCCACCGCCGCTGTAGTTGTTGGACTCCCCGGAGGAGATGTTACAGACGGTGGTGCCGCTGTAGCCGGAGAACATGGCGCCGTTGGAGACGGCCCCGGGGTCACCCTCCCCGCCGCACGGGAGCACGCTGGAGAAGGCGAGCGCCGAGTCGAGCAGGCCGTCGTGCGCGCTGGCGCCGTCGACGACGGACGAGAACACGTCGACCCCCGAGCCAAAGAATCCCAGCGGGCCGTTATTAACCGCTGCGCCTCCGACGGCAGCACCGTAGCTCGAGCTCACCTGGCCTCCTCCGCCGAAGTCGCACTGGAGCTGGCCGAGGAAGGCGTCGTCCAGGTCGAACCGGCCGCAGCTCAGCTGGCTGACAGGACGGGGCAGGTAGGCGTCGTCGTGCAGGCCGGGGCCGGACCAGCCGAAGGTGTCCATCGCCGCCGCCGGGAGAAGCTAATTAACTAGGCAGCGACTGGCGCAGGGATTCTGGGACGGCTGCACGTAACAGAGAGTGAAAGCGTTAGCATATATTATTCTCGGCTGTAAATAGAGTGATACTATGAATGACACGAATACGATCGAGGAGGAGGGAATCAAAATTGAGGCATGGAGTGGAGGGGGGTGGGCCGCGGCCGGGGTGGAAACGTGAACGTCAGGGAGCAGTGTCACGCGGGCGAGGTATTGATGGGCGGACAAGGACGGCCGGCCGGGGGAGAGAAACCGGAGATGTCTCGAACCCTATAATTACACCGCCATCTGCTATACTCTACGACTTACTACCAATCTCAAGAATCCTACTCGACTTGCCATGCACATGTCTCTTTATGTGAAAAGTAGGTTATTACACCCCGCCGGCCTCAAATATTTTGCTGTAATATATAGGACTATCTGGTACTGTACTAGTACTAAGCAGCCTGATTAAGTGTGCATGCATAAAACCGCATTCTCTAACTATATGTGCTAGTCAGTATGCGTATAGATTCTTTGCAGCTCGCCATACCTGTGAGATGAAACCAGATGGCTGGATGGAACAACAATGGGAGGCACCAGCTAACTTCGCCGCCGATGGTGGAGCACAGCTTGAAAGACCGATCCAATTCCAAGGCCGGCAACTCCTTGGGCAGGGAGCTAGCACGTCATCAAGAAACGCCGGCGAGCAAGGCCGAGAGACGCGCAGCGGGTTCGATCGACCTGGAATAAGCCAAGAAAGAGCCTGAGACCTCGAGCCAGCAAGAAGCAAATTTCTTCATAGACCGTACCCAACCAAGCAAGCTACCATGCATGAAAAGGAGGAGGAGAAGATGCAGCCGGAGATTTGAAGTACTAGACACTGTGGATAGATAGATGTAGACCTACCTGCGTCTTGCAGAGAGGAGTAGACCACTCTAATGGCAACAGAGCAGATGATTGATCAATCGATGGCTTTGGACCTGATCGAGAGCAAGCCGGCCGGTCTAGCAACCTAGCTTACTTCCGGGAAAGAAGCTCTGGATCTATGCTATGCTAGCTCTGAGAAGGAGAGGGAGAAGACAATACAGATCATACGTGTGGGATATGGTCCTCCGGTTTATGGCAGTATATGGGGCTTCTTTTATAGATGGCTAAGCTAGCTCTATGTGTCCATGTGTGTATGATGGCTCTATGTATATACAGTAGTAGCAAGCTCTCTCTGTGTGGAAAACGAGAGTAGTCGAAGCATATGGGATGGTTTCTCTTTCTCCCCTAGCATAGCATAGCGTAGCGTTCTCTGTTCCTGTGGGGCTGTTCAGTTGGGAAAGGATGATGATGAGTGGGCAGCAGAGCACATGAAGTTGCACAGCTGATGACGCGCTCTCATAAATACTTGTCCAAATCTGTAATCTTTATGTATCTTACACAGCTTACGCTTCTGTTTTCAACAATGCTTCATTTTGTTTTTTGCACCACCTACGTACGTAATCTGCAGTGCAGTGCAGGGGTTTACCCCATCACACTCTCACTACATGTAGTGTAGAACCTCCTAGCCAGGTCTTCGATTACAAAAATATCTGGAGAGACACATTATGTACATGTACTAAAATTAAACCGTGAAGTAAAAATGGGTTGTGTGCATGCAGAGGCAGGGAGAAATTCGTCCGTTTTCTAGGAAAAGATCGAGCAAAAGGATTCCACTTACTTAATTTGGTCTCTGATCTAAAGCATCCTGCTTGTTCCTGGGGCTCTGGTAGCCTTTTTTTGCCTTTGGATTCAGACTGAAGAATCAGAAGAGGTTGGTGACTGCCACGCTGTCCTGTCCGTTTCAGCGGTAGTAACTTTTTGTTACTATATTTTTGCCCATTATGTGATACCACGAGGCACAAGGTGAAGGAGCAAGCCATATTTGGTTTACCCGGCCCCCTCTCGCTTACACCTTTTGGTACCTCTCATAAGCAATTTGTGCAGTTTTCTCTCTCTCTCTTGGACATGGATGATTTCCTACCTATATTATATTATAAACAGTAAAAATGATCCGTTCCAACCATAAGTGTAGTAGTATAAGTTAACGGTGAAGCAACATGGATCTTACTACTAGTTAAATCCTTTTACAGAGAGCAAGATGACAAGGGATCTACATCAGGTTGCTGGAGAGTAGATGCAAATTGGGGGATAAGCAGACAAAACTATGACGACAAAGCAAGGAGAGGGAAACAAAGACACCTCAAAAAACAAAGAGAAATTTAATGCTTGCATGTTTTCACATCCTTTTTTTATTTTGGTTAAAACAAGATAGGAGGGCCCATAAAATCTCTGTATATGATAGGGTCATGTAGAGTATAGGACCACGCATTGATGATGATAGGCAACCGATTTCGTAAGATTTGGAGTCTAGAGCTTTGTTTTACATGCGTGTATTTTTTATTTTTTTAAAGATCTCCCACGAAATGGAGATGTTTGACAGTTTGGAGGATAGCACTTGCGTTAGCTTTGTGAGGCAGTGACGACATGTTGGTTGGTTAACCCCCTCAGTCAACAGTAAACATGAGTTGGTCGTCAAACTAGCGCTGAGTATTTGTGCACATGGCAGGCTTTAACTCGCTCTGAATATGATACTGCCATTGTGTAAGGATGGGTACAAAGTTGTGCAAGTAATAAAATAAGAGCAGGTCAGAGGTCTGAATAATCTTGTTCTTTAGGGCGTTGCTGCAATGATAGCTTGGGAGAATTACAATTCTGGTATCCTTAAGGAAGGGCGTTATCGTCTTTCAAGGAAAAGTAGCATTGTTGATCGATCTAGTGAACGTACGTTATTTAGTTTGCTTCCAACATATTGATTTGTCATGTACTAGCTCTTTTGATTGGGAGGCACGTGATATTGTCGTCACACGTACGCTTACTATCATGCTCACCTGTTATTATTTTTCTTGGCACTACTATGAATTTAGGTTTAATACTAGTTAACAGTCTTGTTAGTTTGTTGATGCCTTCTATTTATAGAAGGCCAAGCCAACTTTTGTATAGTAGGGCCGCAGTATAAGCAGTGGTCAAGGCGTGGGATACTGTACCTGTTAGTACATTGGTTATGTAAGACAATGTATACAATAGTCTGTTTGTAACTTGTCTATTTTGAGACATGACTCTAGTTGCGTGTATACATTACAGACAACCTTCATACTACAACGGTTATACAACTGTCTGTGAAAATCTTACAGGAAGTTTGAAGAGTAAGACTGCCAGAGATGTCATCCCACATCACTTCCCATGACCGGAGTGGCCCATCTGTCCATCGTCGATGAGACTTGCCATACTCGGCAGGCAGGAGCTCACCCTACAACTCAAAACGGCACCGACCAGCATTCCACATAACCGAGCCAACACACATGCACCACAACACATCAAACTCAGCAACTGCTGAACATCACCGCCAAAGCCAACACTCCACCACCAGAAGAGAGGAGAATGGTGGACTCCAAAGATAGTGCCTTCGACAAGGTCACGCCACTAGAGCACCACGAACGATCGATCTGGAACAGAAAGGTTTTCACACGGAGTACACAAAGGGAAGAGACACCGCAAGGATGCCTTCAAGGACATGGCGCACCAAAGTGTTATCACCATTGGCACTGGCTGAGGTAGGCTAGGCTCTAGCCCCTGCAAAAATACCCCTCCTAGATTTGAGCACAAGACATGCGCCGAGATGCCTGTCGCAGCCTAGCCCAACACAACAATCACCAGCCGCCGCACTGCCCAATCGGCCAAGGCAACAAAGTAGGACTAGAGTCACAAGCTCCCGTTGCGAGTACTCATGACTCCCACAATCAGGGTCGCCGCCTCGACGCCTGAAGACCAGCCTCACCCACTACTCAAAGGGTGACAAGCCGCAAGGAAGGCCACCCAACTGCTGCACTCGAGCATCTCCCCTGCCACTCCAACCACCAGTCAATGTCAACCCAAGCAAGGACAGATCAAATAGGAGCAGATCTGACCGACTGAGCAGGAGATCAATCTCCTTGTTGAAGCACGGTCGGCAGCCGCCACACCGAGAGCCTCCATCCATGAATGAGAAACGGAGACATAGCCATCTCCGACAACGCTGGGAGGACGATGTGAGGGTCGGGCCAACAAGTCACTGTTATGTGACCTCTAGCTTGATAATGTTCTTGATTGATGATAGCTATCCAGGCTCTACAAATGAATTTTGATAACCAGCAAATGTTTGCTCGGAGGGCATGGAAAATCGAACATTTTCCATGGCAATTTATATTATCCGAGGATGGCAAATTTCTTTAGCAAGCATGGCAAGTTCGTTCAGTTCATTTTTTCGCCGGAAATTGCCATGCTTGTTGAAGAAATTTTCTATCCTTGCGACAACATAAATTGCCATGAAAAACGTCTGATTTGCCATGCTCTCCCGGCGAACGTCTGCACAATAGCATTTATTTTGAAAAAATGCATAGATTTCGAGGTTACAGTCACATAAGCAAATAGTTCGTGCAATATGTAAAACAAATATTAATTTTGCAAATTTAATAGAATGCAAATTCGCCGGGAGAGGATGCATAGGATCAGTTAATATGCAAGTACAAGTAGTCACTGAAGAATTATCATAAACATCACAAATTCATTAATTAACATGCAACACATAAACTAGCTTGATTAGACATTTCATTGTATCTTTAATCAAGAAACAGTGAGTTCCTCCCTAAAGTATGAATACATAAACAACTTCAAACAGTGTAAACAAGCTGCTGAGCAACATTCTTTAGTGTGTACTGCTTTAGCAGTATACGAGACTGCTTTATTTCCCCCACAAAAAAAGAAAATAAGAGAGATTGCTTTATTTGATAGTCAGGTAGTCACATCGTCCCATGTTAGATCTAATCATAACAGTGTATCGAAAATGTATCCAAGCATATAAAAGATTGTTGAATCATGCATCAACTTGGAGATAGCATGCATGCTCCCAGCCGGAGGTCTTCTTTTATTTATGAGATCCTAAGAATGCAGAACAAAACAAGACATGCCCAAGAGTACAATGATATGTCTAATCTTACATGATTTTAATTTGCATGATTGCATCACAAAAAATTATAATGGATTCTTGAAGAGGTTTGTGTGGATGATAAATTTCCTATAGAATATAATACAAATGAATGCCTAGGAAAAAAATTGTGGGATTCAATCCTATGAATTAAAGGTGTCGGAGGAGCAGAGGGAGGACGTGAGTGGAAATTACGGGAAGAAAAGAGGCTCTGCCCACCAATATATATATATATATATATATATATTTGTTACACTGTAGCCTCCCCCCCTCTCCCCCACGGCTGGAATGGTCAAACAAGTCTCCTCGTCGATGTGGTTGACGTGGTGAAGTGTGGCCCCACATCGTCCCTAACCGTCAAACAAATCTCCTTGTGAATGCGGTTGGCGCAACAAAGTAGTGAGTCCCATAGAGGAGGAAACTACTCGATGGAGATGGCAACAAGCGGAGACGATGCGCAAAGGCATACACCTAATTTGTTCGTAAACGATAGTGGCAGAGACTGATACGTCCATTTTGCATCATGCTTTTATATCAATATTTATTGCATTATGGGATGTTATTACACATTATGTCACAATACTTATGCCTATTCTCTCTTATTTTACAAGGTTTACATAAAGAGGGAGAATGCCGGCAGCTGGAATTCTGGGCTAGAAAAGGAGCAAATATTAGAGACCTATTCTGCACAACTCCAAAAGTCCTGAAACTCCACGGAAGTTATTTTTGGAAATAATAAAAAATACTGAGCGAAGAAAATACCAGAGGGGACCCACACCCTGGGCACGAGGGTGGGGGGCGCGCCCTACCCCCTGGGCGCGCCCCCCTGCCTCGTGGGCCCCCTGGTGCCCTCGGAAGGGGGCCAATCTCCATCAACATCTTCACCAGCACCATCTCCTCTCAAACCCTAGTTCATCTCTTGTATCCAATTCTTGTCTCTAAGTCTGGGATTGGTACCTGTAGGTTGCTGGTAGTGTTGATTACTCCTTGTAGTCGATGCTAGTTGGTTTATTTGGTGGAAGATCATATGTTCAGATCCTATATGCATATTAATACTCCTCTGATTACGAACATGAATATGCTTTGTGAGTAGTTACGTTTGTTCCTGAGGACATGGGAGAAGTCTTGCTATTAGTAGTCATGTGAATTTGGTATTCGTTCGATATTTTGATGAGATGTATGTTGTCTCTCCTCTAGTGGTGTCATGTGAACGTCGACTACATGACACTTCACCATTATTTGGGCCTAGAGGAAGACATTGGGAAGTAATAAGTAGATGATGGGTTGCTAGAGTGACAGAAGCTTAAACCCTAGTTTATGGATTGCTTCATAAGTGGCTGATTTGGATCCATATGTTTCATGCTATGGTTAGGTTTACCTTAATACTTCTTTTGTAGTTGCGGATGCTTGCAATAGGAGTTAATCATAAGTGGGATGCTTGTCCAAGTAAGGACAGCACCCAAGCACCGGTCCACCCACATATCAAATTATCAAAGTACCGAACGCGAATCATATGAACGTGATAAAAACTAGCTTGACGATAATTCCCACGTGTCCTCGGGAGCGTTTTCCTTCATATAAGAAATTGTCCAGGCTTGTCCTTTGCTACAAAAAGGATTGGGACACCTTGCTGCACTTTATTTACTTTTGTTACTTTTTGCTCGTTATAAATTACCTTATCACAAAACTATCTGTTACCTATAATTTCAGTGCTTGCAGAGAATACCTTGCTGAAAACCGCTTGTCATTTCCTTCTGCTCCTCGTTGGGTTCGACACTCTTACTTATCGAAAGGACTACGATAGATTCCCTATACTTGTGGGTCATCAAAACTCTTTTCTGGCGCCGTTGCCGGGGAGTGAAGCGCCTTTGGTAGGTGGAATTTGGTAAGGAAAAATTTATATAGTGTGCTGAAATTTACTGTCACTTGTTACTATGGAAAGTAATCCTCTGAGGGGCTTGTTCGGGGTATCTTCACCCCGACCAGTAGAGCAAATAGTTGCTCCACAACCTACTGAACCTACTGAAAATGAAAATGTCTACTTTGAAATTTCTTCGGGTATGATAGAAAAACCGCTAGCTAATCCTTTTGCAGGAGACAGAACATTACATCCTGATGAGCACCTAATCTATGTGGATGAAGTTTGTGGATTATTTAAGCTTGCAGGTATGCCCGATGATGTTATCAAGAAGAAGGTCTTCCCTTTATCTTTGAAGGGAGATGCATTGACATGGTATAGGCTATGTGATGATATGGGATCATGGAACTACAAACGATTGAAATTGGAATTTCATCAGAAGTTTTATCCTATGCATCTGGTTCATCGTGATCATAATTATATATATAATTTTTGGCCTCACGAAGGAGAAAGCATCGCTCAAGCTTGGGGGAGGCTTAAGTCAATGTTATATTCATGCCCCAATCATGAGCTCTCAAGAGAAATGATTATTCAAAATTTTATGCTCGGCTTTCTGACAACAATCGCACCATGCTCGATACTTCTTGTACTAGTTCTTTTATGATGAAGACTATTGAATTCAAATGAGATTTATTGGAAAGAATTAAACGCAACTCTGAAGATTGGGACCTCGACGAAGGTAAGGAATCAGGTATAACACCTAAGTTTGATTGTGTTAAATCTTTTATGGATACCGATGTTTTCCGTAAATTTAGCACTAAATATGGACTTGACTCTGAGATAGTAGCTTCTTTTTGTGAATCTTTTGCTGCTCACGTTGATCTCCCTAAGGAGAAGTGGTTTAAATATCATCCTCCCATAGAAGTAAAAGTAGTTGCACCTATTAAAGTTGAAGAAAAGACTATCACTTATAATGATCCTATTGTTCCTACTGCTTATGTTGAGAAACCACCTTTCCCTGTTAGGATAAAGGATCATGCTAAAGCTTCAACTGTGGTTCATAAAAGCAATATCAGAACCTATACACCTCCTGAGCAAGTTAAAGTTGAACCTAATATTGCTATTGTTAAAGATCTCTTGGCTGATAATATTGATGGGCATGTTATTTATTTCTGTGATGAGACTGCTAGAATTGCTAAACCTAGTGCTAAAGATAAACATAGACCTGTGGTAGGCATGCCTGTTATTTCTGTTAAAATAGGAGATCATTGTTATCATGGCTTATGTGACATGGGTGCTAGTGCTAGTGCAATACCTATTGACTTATACAAAGAAATTATGCATGATATTGCACCTACTGAGTTAGAAGAAATTGATGTCACAATTAAGCTTGCCAATAGAGATACTATATCACCAATTGGAATTGTTAGAGATGTTGAAGTCTTGTGTGGGAAAACTAAATATCCTGCTTATTTTCTTGTTCTTGGTTCCCCACAAGATAGCTTTTGTCCCATTATATTTGGTAGACCCTTCTTAAACACTGTTAATGCTAAGATAGACTGCGAAAAGGATGTTGTTACTATTGGTTTGGGTGATATGTCTCATGAGTTTAATTTTCTAAATTTCGTAGACAACACCGTGAAGAGGAATTGCCTAGTAAAGATGAAATTATTGGTCTTGCTTCTATTGCCGTGCCTCCTAGTGATCCTTTAGAACAATATTTGCTAGACCATGAAAATGATATGTTTATGAATGAAAGAAGGGAAATAGATGAAGTATTCTTTAAACAGGGACCTATTCTGAAACACAACTTGCCTGTTGAAATCCTAGGAGATCCTCCTCCACCCAAGGGTGATCCCATGTTTGAGCTTAGACCTTTACCTGATACTCTTAAATATGCTTATCTTGATGAAAAGAAGATATATCCTGTTATTATTAGTGCTAACCTTTTAGAGAAGGAGGAAGAAAAACTATTGAAAACTCTGAAGAAGCACCGTGCTGCTATTGGATATACTCTTGATGATCTTAAGGGCATTAGTCCCACTCTATGTCAACACAAAATAAATTTGGAGAAAGACGCCAAACCAGTTATTGATCATCAGCGACGGTTAAATCCTAAGATGAAATAAGTAGTAAGAAAGGAAATATTAAAGCTCCTTGAGGCAGGTATAATCTATCCCGTTGCTGACAGTCAGTGGGTAAGTCCTGTCCATTGTGTCCCTAAGAAGGGAGGTATTACTGTCGTTCCTAATGATAAAGATGAATTGATTTCGCAAAGAATTATTACAGGTTATAGGATGGTAATTGATTTCCGTAAATTAAATAAGACTACTAAAAAATATCATTACCCCTGACCTTTTATTGATCAAATGCTAGAAAGATTATCCAAACATACACATTTTTGCTTTCTAGATGGTTATTCTGGCTTCTCTCAAATACCCGTGTCAGGTGATGATCAAGCTAAGACCACTTTTAGTTGCCCTTTCGACACTTTTGCTTATAGATGTGTGCCTTTTGGTTTATGTAATGCACCTGCTACCTTTCAAAGATGCATGATGGCTATATTCTCTGATTTTTGTGAAAAGATTTGTGAGGTTTTCATGGACGATTTCTCTGTCTATGGATCCTCTTTTGATGATTGCTTAAGCAACCTTGATCGAGTTTTGCAGAGATGTGAAGAAACTAACCTTGTCTTGAATTGGGAGAAGTGCCACTTTATGGTTAATGAAGGCATTGTCTTGGGGCATAAAATTTCTGAAAGAGGTATTGAAGTTGATAAAGCTAAAGTTGATGCTATTGAAAAGATGCCATGTCCCAAGTACATCAAAGGTATAAGAAGTTTCCTTGGTCATGCCGGTTTTTATAGGAGGTTCATTAAGGACTTCTCAAAAATTTCTCGGCCTCTGACTAGTCTCTTACAAAAAGATATACCATTTGTCTTCGATGATGATTGTGTAGAAGCATTTGAAATACTTAAGAAAGCATTAATCTCTGCACCTATCGTTCAACCACCTGATTGGAATTTACCTTTTGAGATTATGTGTGATGCTAGTGATTATGCTATAGGTGCTGTTCTAGGGCAAAGAGTTGATAAGAAATTAAATGTTATTCAATATGCGAGTAAAACTCTAGACAGTGCTCAGAGAAATTATGCTACTACTGAAAAGGAATTCTTAGCAGTTGTATTTGCTTGTGATAAGTTCAGACCTTATATTGTTGATTCTAAAGTAACTATTCACACTGATCATGCTGCTATTAAATATCTTATGGAAAAGAAAGATGCTAAACCTAGACTTATTAGATGGGTTCTCTTGCTACAAGAATTTGATTTGCATATTATTGATAGAAAGGGAGCTGAGAACCCCGTTGCAGACAACTTGTCTAGGTTAGAAAATGTTCTTGATGACCCACTACCTATTGATGATAGCTTTCCTGATGAACAACTGAATGTCATAAATGCTTCTCGTACTGCTCCATGGTATGCTGATTATGCTAATTACATTGTTGCTAAATTTATACCACCTAGTTTCACATATCAGCAAAAGAAAAGGTTTTTCTATGATTTGAGACATTACTTTTGGGATGACCCACATCTTTATAAAGAAGGAGTAGATGGTGTCATTAGACGTTGTGTACCTGAGCATGAACAGGAACAGATCCTACGCAAGTGTCACTCCGAGGCTTATGGAGGACACCACGCTGGAGATAGAACTGCACATAAGGTATTGCAATCCGGTTTTTATTGGCCTACTCTCTTCAAGGATGCCCGTAAGTTCGTCTTATCTTGTGATGAATGTCAAAGAATTGGTAATATTAGTAGACGTCAGGAAATGCCTATGAATTATTCACTTGTTATTGAACCATTTGATGTTTGGGGCTTTGATTATATGGGACCGTTTCCTGCCTCTAATGGGTATACACATATTTTAGTTACTGTTGATTACGTTACTAAGTGGGTAGAAGCTATTCCAACTAGTACTGTTGATCATAACACTTCTATTAAGATGCTTAAAGAAGTTATTTTCCGAGGTTTGGAGTCCCTAGATATTTAATGACTGATGGTGGTTCACGTTTTATTCATGGTGCTTTCCGTAAAATGCTTGCCAAGTATGATGTTAATCATAGAATTGCATCCCCATATCACCCATAGTCTAGTGGTCAAGCAGAATTGAGTAACAGAGAGCTCAAATTAATTTTGCAAAAGACTGTTAATAGATCTAGAAAGAATTGGTCCAAGAAACTTGATGATGCATTATGGGCCTATAGAACTGCATACAAAAATCCTATGGGTATGTCTCCGTATAAAATGGTTTATGGAAAAGCATGTCACTTACCTCTCGAACTAGAACATAAGGCATATTGGGCCATTAAAGAGCTCAACTATGATTTCAAACTTGCCGGTGAGAAGAGGTTATTTGACATTAGCTCACTTGACGAATGGAGAACCCAAGCCTATGAGAATGCCAAGTTGTTTAAAGAAAAAGTTAAAAGATGGCATGACAAAAGAATACAAAAGCATGAGCTTAATGTAGGTGATTATGTATTATTATACAACTCTCGTTTAATATTTTTTGCAGGAAAACTTCTCTCTAAATGGGAAGGCCCTTACGTTATCGAGGAGGTCTATCGTTCCGGTGCCATAAAAACAACAACTTCGAAGGCACAAATCCGAAGGTGGTGAACGATCAAAGAATCAAACATTATATCTCAGGTAACCCTATAAATGTTGAAACCAATGTTATTGAAACCGTAACCCCGGAGGAATACGTAAGGGACACTTTCCAGAATGTTTCAGACTCCGAAAAGGAATAGGTACGTGGTACGGTAAGTAAACAGACTCCAAAACAGTTCTAATGGCAAATTTTCTCCGTTTTGGAATATTTAGAAAGATAGAAAAATAAGAAGCAGTCCGGGAAGGACACGAGGCCTCCACGAGGGTGGAGGGCGCACCCTACCCCCCTGGGCGCCCCCCTGCCTCGTGGGCACCTCGTGCGCTCTTCGGACTCCGTTTTCTTGCATGATATGTATTTTGGTCGGTAAAAATTCATTATATAATCTACCGAAGGTTTTGACCTCTGTACCACGCAATTATCCTCTGTTTGTGTTTCTAGCTGTTGCTGCTGCAGATTAGAGCAAGATGTCTTCTTAAGAGTCAGTCGGGGAGAGCCGGGTGTCTCATCCGACATTGAGATCAAGGACAAACAGCGATGCTGACCACTTTGGGCCAGCAACGGAGGAAGAGATGGAGGCTGATTTGAAGAGGATAGATGCTATGGAGGAGGATCAAGAAGTCACTTCTCGCTTCCGAGCTGGATTCACGATGGGGGAACTACAAAGCTCGACTATTCCAAACTCGGTTATCCCTTCCAATGTTAGATTTCTTTCTTACGAGAATATGAAAAAGAGTGTTACTTGTTCCCCCGCAGCTATGCAACATCCATGGGTGCAAGGAGCTTTAACCGTCACGGGTAAGCTCCGTAAGGAGATAATGGATCTCAAGCAGCAACTCAATAAGCTCGAGGAAGAGAATCGTATCCTGAGGAGTATCATCGCCAAGAATATCACACCATCATCTCCGAAAAAGGAGACATAATCATATGGGTATGGGCACTCCCCTTGGCAACTGCCAAGCTTGGGGGAGGTGCCCCGGTATCGTATCACCATCACACTCCTATCTTTACCGTTTTTCTTAGTTCAATCCTTTTAGTAATATCTTGATCTAGTAGAATAAAGTTTTTGGTATGATCTAGTTTTGAGTTTTGCTTTATGACCCCTCTATGTAATCGAGTCCGTGAGCTATATATAATAAATATTAGTGTTGAGTCAAGGGCTTGATTATTTTGCTATGATCTTGAGGGAATAAAAGAAAAAGAAAGAATAAAAAGAAACAAAGAGATCATATTGATCTTATGGAGAGTAATGACTTCACATAGAAAGAGTATGATGATTAAAAGTTGTTGAGAGTTGACAAACATAGCTTTGGTCATCATTACAATTAATTGGAAGTAATAAAGAAAGAGAGGTTTCACATATAAATATACTATCTTGGACATCTTTTATGATTGTGAGCACTCATTAAAATATGACATGCTAAAGAGTTGATGTTGGACAAGGAAGACAACGTAATGGGTTATGTTTAATTATATCTGAAATAAGGTATATGGTCATGGACCATCCAACATGTTGAGCTTGCCTTTCTCCCTCATGCTAGTCAAATTCTTTGCACCAAGTAGAGATACTACTTGTGCTTCCAAATACCCTTAAACCCAGTTTTGCCATAAGAGTCCACCATATCTACCTATGGATTGAGTAAGATCCTTCAAGTAAGTTGTCATCGGTGCAAGCAATAAAAATTGCTCTCTAAATATGTATGACTTATTAGTGTGGGAGAAATAAGCTTTATACGATCTTGTGATGTGGAAGAAATAAAAGCGACGGACTGCATAATAAAGGTCCATATCACAAGTGGCAATATAAAGTGACGTTCTTTCGCATTAAGATTCTGTGCATCCAACCCTGAAAGCGCATGACAACCTCTGCTTCCCTCTGCGAAGGGCCTATCTTTTACTTTTATCTTCTACCTTATGCAAGAGTCATGGTGATCTTCACCTTTTCTTTTTTACATTTTATCCTTTGGCAAGCGCAGTGTGTTGGAAAGATCCTGATATATATATCCAATTGGATGTAAGTTAGCATGAACTATTATTGTTGACATTACCCTTGAGGTAAAACGCTGGGAGGCGAAACTATAAGCCCCTATCTTTCTCTGTGTCCGATTAAAACTCCATAACTATAAGTATCGCGTGAGTGTTAGCAATTGTGAAAGACTAAATGATAGTTGAGTATGTGAACTTGCTGAAAAGCTCTTACATAGACTCTTTCTGATGTTATGATAAATTGTAATTGCCACAGTGACTGAGACTATAGTTTGTTAGTTCTCAATAAAGTTTCTGATTCATACTTGACATTGTGAATAGATTATTACTTGAGCATAATAAATCATATGACAATATCCATATATGTTGCTGTTATAAGAAAGATCATGATGCCCTCATGTCCGTATTTTATTTTATCGACACCTCTACCTCTAAACACGTGGACATATTTATCGTTATCGGCTTCCGCTTGAGGACAAGCGAGGTCTAAGCTTGGGGGAGTTGATACGTCCATTTTGCATCATGCTTTTATATAAATATTTATTGCATTATGGGCTGTTATTACACATTATGTCACAATACTTATGCATATTCTCTCTTATTTTACAAGTTTACATAAAGAGGGAGAATGCCAGCAGCTGGAATTCTGGGCTAGAAAAGGAGCAAATATTAGAGACCTATTCTGCACAACTCCAAAAGTCCTGAAACTCCCCGGAAGTTATTTTTGGAAATAATAAAAAATACTGAGCGAAGAAAATACCAGAGGGGACCCACACCCTGGGCACGAGGGTGGGGGGCGCGCCCTACCCCCTGGGCGCGCACCCCTGCCTCGTGGGCCCCCTGGTGGCCCTCCGGTGCCTATCTTCTGCTATATGAAGTCTTTCGTCCGAGAAAAAATCATAAGCAAGCTTTCGGGACGAGACTGCGCCGCCACGAGGCGGAACCTTGGCGGAACCAATCTAGGGCTCTGGCGGAGCTGTTCTGCCGGGGACACTTCCCTCCGGGAGGGGGAAATCATCGCCATCGTCATCACCAACGATCCTCTCATCGGGAGGAGGCAATCTCCATCAACATCTTCACCAACACCTTCTCCTCTCAAACCCTAGTTCATCTCTTGCATCCAATTCTTGTCTCTAAGTCTGGGATTGGTACCTGTAGCTAGGTTGCTAGTAGTGTTGATTACTCCTAGTAGTTGATGCTAGTTGGTTTATTTGGTGGAAGATCATATGTTCAGATCCTATATGCATATTAATACTCCTCTAATTATGAACATGAATATGCTTTGTGAGTAGTTACGTTTGTTCCTGAGGACATGGGAGAAGTCTTGCTATTAGTAGTCATGTGAATTTGGTATTCGTTCGATATTTTGATGAGATGTATGTTGTCTCTCCTCTAGTGGTGTCATGTTAACGTCGACTACATGACACTTCACCATTATTTGGGCCTAGAGGAAGGCATTGGGAAATAATAAGTAGATGATGGGTTGCTAGAGTGACAGAAGCTTAAACCCTAGTTTATGTGTTGCTTCGTAAGGGGCTGATTTGGATCCATATGTTTCATGCTATGGTTAGGTTTACCTTAATACTTCTTTTGTAGTTGCGGATGCTTGCAATAGGAGTTAATCATAAGTGGGATGCTTGTCCAAGTAAGGACAGCACCCAAGCACCGGTCCACCCACATATCAAATTATCAAAGTACCGAACGCGAATCATATGAACGTGATAAAAACTAGCTTGACGATAATTCCCACGTGTCCTCGGGAGCGTTTTCCTTCATATAAGAAATTGTCCAGGCTTGTCCTTTGCTACAAAAAGGATTGGGCCACCTTGCTGCACTTTATTTACTTTTGTTACTTTTTGCTCGTTACAAATTACCTTATCACAAAACTATCTGTTACCTATAATTTCAGTGCTTGCAGAGAATACCTTGCTGAAAACCGCTTGTCATTTCCTTCTGCTCCTCGTTGGGTTCGACACTCTTACTTATCGAAAGGACTACGATAGATCCCCTATACTTGTGGGTCATCAGAGACTGAATTCACAAAGTTTAAGTGGCAGACCTCGAATATCCGAGTTCGATAGTGGCACAAACCAAAACCCCTCTAATCTTATTGCTAGATCGCCATGCATATTGATTGAACAAAGCTCACCTTACCATCTACAAGTAGGTCCACGTAGAGGCGAAAGTCCTCTATTTCTCCCCAGCACAAATGATCTCGGGATGAATAGTAAAAAAAAGGTAAAAAATTCTGATTTTTTTTGGCAAACTTTGACAAATGTTTTGAGTGCTTGATTTTTTAATCATGAAATGATATTCGTGAAACTTATGGCAAAAAAATCATGACTCTAAAATGCTTTAAAAAATAGCATTTTTGGAGCATTTATTTTGTTCTTTTTTTGCCACGACTTCCACGAATGTCATCTCATCATTTTTTTGCAAGCACACAAAATATTTGTCAAAGTTTGGCGCAATTTTCTTGCAGAAATATTTAGTTTGTCACTATTCTTTTAGATTTTACCGTTCATCTCGGAGCATTTGAGCTCATGAGCAGATAGTCCTCGTTTCATGAACACTACTTACTGGATCCTAGTGAGTAGCCTCGTAGATAACAATTAAGTATTCCATTGTTTTTTTAATATATTTTTCCGATGGCCAATCGCTCTTTCTGCAACCTTGTGACATATTTTTTTTGAACATCAGTACAGACACATGCGCTCATATACACGCGCATACACTCACCCTTATGAACGCACACACGCATACCCTACCCCTATGAGCACCTCTGAAAGACCGAGCCGGCATATCATCTTGAGATTTACGAAGTCACCGTAGGCACCTCGTCGTTGACGGGAACGTCTCCTCCCACTGAATCACTACTAGGGAAAAGCCTAGCAGCAGCGCGGGTTTTTGGCCTACCAGTAGCGTGGGCACCGGCGCTACTAATAGGGCGCTACAGCTAACCCATAGCAGTAGTGCGTGCGCGCCCGCGCTACTGCTATACAAGTGTAGCAGCAGCGTGCTGCGTGGAAGCTCGCTACTGCTAATAGCTCTAGCGCGCTTTGGCCATACGTGCTACTGCTATAGTCACGCTGCTGCTAACTTTCCTCCACTCGCTACTGCTAATTTTAGTATTTTTTGATTTTTTTCTGCATATTTGTTTTGTATTTGAACAGGCTTTATACAAGAATCTTTAGCACATACAAATGTCATCATCATACACATACAAATCGCTGCGAGACCACAAATATAATCATAGCATATACATACAAATAGTCTCATCATAATCATCATCCAACACAAAGTGGTATCTCGTCATCATCTCAAAAATAGCGATACATGCAAGTCTCGAATACTTGCAACTACAACGTCATCCATCTAAACAATGATATACGCGAGAAGTGCTATCACTATGAGTGATAGTGGAACTATGCAGTACATGAGGCGGCGGTCATGAGTCCTCTCTCGCGCTCGCCTGAACCTCAAGTAACTAGCTTGTGCTTCTTGTCTGCTTTTGAAGCCTTTATGGCTGGCGCCCGAGACCCCATGCACTTGCGCCTGACACTCATGCCACTCGTCATACACTCCCGGAACCTTCCCTTCGTACACGACATAGCACTTCGCCATCAAGAAACTAGGTACCTATTAGAGATGCATCTTCATCAAGAGGATGTACAATCATATGCAACAAAATATTTAGAGCAACACGAAAAAGAAAGGGTTAGCAACTAGATGCAACATACAGTACACAAACTAATTAACTAGAGGTACGCAAGTCATGGTACGCAAACTAACAAAGTAGCGTTACGCAAGTTCGGCAGGGACCGTGGACATCACAAAGTTTCATCGCTACAGAAAGTATACAAGTTCAACCGACGACACATATCATCATCATCGGCATCGTAAATCACTAGAAGTTCCATCCTTCCATATCATCGAGGATGGACCCTAGCTTCTTGAACGACGTGAGGTCTAGACGTTGCATGCCTATGCGAGTTCGGATGTCAGCTCGCGATATAGGGCCGTGGTGGAACATCCCCATCTCATCGACGACTTCTTTCATGATGATTGTCGCAATGTCCCTTTGGATGCGAAAGAAGTCATCTCTAAGTTTATAATCCGCTTCTCCATGAGATTCTAGCCACTTGTGGATATGATCATCATTTCTGCTTGTCATGCGAAGCTTTTGGTGATCCGTGCTGAACTCAATCATGAGATGGACGATGTAGAATCCATCCTTCTTGCTTGGTTTTGGGACATGGATGCAGGAGAAGTTAGTTTTATGCGCGAAACCCATCTTCTTGTTCCTTTGTTTCCTGATCTGCATGTGGCCACCTCTAATGTTGAAGCCTTGGAGAGCATCATCTAGAATATTCATTATGTGGGTGTAGTCCTTTTTCTCGTAGTCTCTGGAAGGGTCGAAATACACGGCGTGGGAGACTCACGGGTAAAGAACGAGAAGGACGGCGCGCCCGTTGCTGCGGGGAAAAGACACCTCAAATTATTCTCCATGTGAGCGAGAAGGAATGATTGAAATGTACGAAAGGGTTGTCCGAAACTGACTTACTTTGGATGATAAGGCAGGAGGACAATTTCCTGGTCCTTATTCTGTACCATGAAGTTTTGGAGATAGTCCTTAGCAGTTTCATGCTCAAAGTCGCCGAGACTGAAGAAAGACTCGTGCATGTAGTACGGATCCGCCACACAGATTTGCGAGACTTCTTCTCTCTTCATGACGGAGCTCATATGTAGCGCAAAAAGGCGGACGATTGTAAAATCGAGCCACCTTGTCAGAAACATCTCAAAGATATGGTCAAACCGCAGGAAGAACACCTCCGCGGGCCGTGTGTCGATGTAGCACTTACTCCTTAAGTCATCGTCGTTGATGCTCGCGCATTCCCATAGGATGCATCCTACTTGGTTCCCATAGCACTTGCGAGGTTCTTCCGGCTCTAATGGCTCAAACTTGCAGGTGCCATCTTTGTGATCACTAGTCATCCAATCCCTAGTTTGTTAGGTTTTCCTATTCTCTGCTTATTCTGCTTCTTCTTTTCGGTAGCGGCATCGGCGCCGGTATCTTCCCCGCCGGTACCATCCCCGCCGGTCTGGGCGCCGCCATCGGTCTCGGCACCGCCATCGGTGCCGGCGCCGTCAGTGTTGATGTCGGTGTCAGTACCATCATCGAGGCCGACCTACAAACCTTGCTTAGCAGTTAAATAGTCGAGGTACTCTTGTTCACCCTCATAATCCATCTCGTCTGCATCTTGGTCAGAAGGCCCAGTTTCTTCCCTGTTCGACATGTTTCCTATGATTAAGTCTCCTCGTTTAATTCTAAAAGTATGAAAAATGAGAAATGACATAAAAAATAAATCTATGTTTGCCGGAATGTCGTTTCCAGCAACTCCTAGCACTCGATATGCCTACTATCTAGCACAAATCATGCCAAAATTCACGGAAAATTTCGGCATGACCTTTGCTAAAAAAATGTACATATCGAGCGCCTGAAATTCATCGGAATGGAAATGAATCAACATTCCGGCGTAACATAGGCCACTCGGATCATTTACCCTGCACATAATCATCATTTTCCAAATATGACATGTCCAAAACATCACATGTCCAAATGACATGTCCAAAACATGACATGTCCATATATCACATGTCCAGTTCAAATTTGCATATTAATTCAGCCTACCTAAATTTGCTTTAACAAGGGATGTTGATTTGGACAATTGCTTAAATGCTGCCTTTTCTTTTAACTACAATTGCTTAACCCTAAATTTCTGTCCTATTTTAAAACCTAGCTAAATTCATAACTAAATAGATAACCTAATTAACCTACTACCCTAACTAAAACCTAAGTAAATTAACCGAAGAACCCTAGCTAGCAGAGAGAGGAGGAGCGCTGGGGGGGTTTACAGAGGGTGCAGGGGCGAGGAGGCAGGCCCAACGACGACCGAGGTTGGGAGGGGAGGAAGCAGAGGAGGGAGGCGTGGCGCGTCGGGGTCGGGGGCGAGCGCCGGGGCGCGGCGAGGGCAGGGCCCCGGCGGTGCGACGGGGGAAGAGATAGTGGGGATTTGGGGGGAAAAGAGGCGGGATGAAGCAGAGAGAGTGAGGATTTTGGGTTAAGTGGACGTAGCAGTAGCGCGTTTAGAGCAAACGCGCTACTACCATTACAGGCAGCTATAGCGGTTTTATACGGAAACCGCTACTGCTACCTTGACTAGTTGTAACTCTTTTTCAGTAAAGCGCTACTGCTATAACCAGTTTTCCTTTTTCTTTACCTTTATTTTCTCTCACTTTTTTTCCGAGAGCAGTGAACGAAGGGAAGGCGATATATATTGCATCATTTGACGGTTAAATATGTATACAAAATAGGAACATATATATTACATCATTGGACCCATGCATAATAATGGCTAAGTGTGTATACAAAATAGGAACATATATATATATATATATATATATATATAAACTCTATTAATAACCCTGGGTGAAGAATAAGTAATTCTTCACCCCGGTCGACCAACCGAGCCAGACTACCTAGCCCGATCGCACGGCTCAACAAAACCACCACGGCTCCACCGGTCGCCGCTGCACCAATGTAAAATTTTATACCCCTCAGAAAAAATAAAACAGCCCACTTCTCCCACTCCCCTCTCCGATTCTAATCAGGAGCGGAGAGGACGAGGCGTGCGACGATGCGAGGGGCGGTTCACCATGGTGTCGGCGTCGGCTCAGCGTCGTGATGCTCGTCGGCGTGGTGACCGGCGCGTGGGCTCGGCATCTATGCCGGTTGGCCGAGCCGTGTGCAGAGGCGTCGGTACTGCTTGGCGGTAGGGCTTCTTCATGATGCGCAGGGATCCCCTCCCATCACGGCGGTCCCAAGCACATCTTTCTCCCCTCCCCCGCTGCTGCCTGCCGGCCAGCAAGAGCACCGCCGTGCTAGGTACCCTGTGCTTCCACCAGGCATAGTGCGACCCCCCGCTGCCGACGCCACTGCAGGTTCCGCCTCCAACCTTCGCGAGCAAGCAATCGTGTTTCCCTCTCAGCCGCGTACTCCTCAACAGCGCCCCTCCAGTTCTTCCCTGACCCCAACGCTGATTTCAGTCTGCTTTAAAAAAACACCGATTTCAGTCTGGTGCATGCCTAGAAGCTACTTGGGCTGCACAGTCGTCTAATCCATTATAGGTCAGTATGTATGGTTATATACACAGTCGGTACTCTTATGTCTAATTTTGTAATTATTCTTGTTCCATTTGTTGATTGAAATGTCCCTAGCTGCCTGCATAAATTTTCCTCAAAGCACATCCTTTGGTGCTCGCTAATGGAATTTGTCCCAGTTTGTGACTTTGTGGCCATCAGCTGTTTGTGTAAATTCCTAGATCAAAATTATTTATGTGATACTATTACATTTTAGCTGGAGATGAATCATGCTTCAAAAACAATACACTATAGACTGACGTGATATAAAATTGTAGGTATTTATTTCCTAGTCATTTTTCTGTAAGAAAAACAGAGTCGTGGTGTTTTACTTAGAAGGGGAAGATAAAAAAGGAGGTGGGTTATGGTACTCCATTCCATTAGTAATTTTCTCTGTGGAAGGTACTGAAATCAGTTTAATATATAACATTCGAGAGTATGCATCGAATTCTTTTAATCATCTCAAGTTTCTGAATTCAGCAAATGCACACTAGGGGAGGAACTGTACCTGGTATTACATGACACTCTTCCTCAGTTATGATGTAATAAGGAGGCATCTACCCATCAACACTTTAATAAAATTAATGAAAACTTCTGAATAGATAATGTGAAGAACAGTAGATTGTGGCGGTCGCACATAAAAGAGTCATATAGTGGCAAGACAGATTACATAATTTAAGTAATGGATAATAGTTAGTTTGCTCTTTTAATACAGCAGTTCCATTGATGACCTAATAGTATAACCAGTCAGTAAAGATAAAGCTGTAAGGAACAGTTCATACTTCACGTGTTTCCCTTTTTAATCGAGCTCTGCGTTTCAAGTTTACAACTCAGATTTTGATGTAATATTCACAGGGTTAAAAATAATGGTGTCCTCCATAAAACTAGAAGATGTGTTTAATAAGGTTGTACAACCATCAACATTTGGGCTATTCTGAATTTCTGATTTTTAATAAATTTGCGACCTTTTTTATTTTCAGATTGTGTTAATGTTTTCAAAGTTAAGCTCTGTGTATTTGATTTTGATTTTGATTTTGTCCCCAAATTTAGGTGAAGCTCTACATTAGAATGATGATTCTTGAAAGAATTTTTTTGGAATTCATATACTGTTCCTGCACATTTTCTTTAGAACAGGATAATACATTTCTTGACACCTAGCTGATGCCATCATAGGTTCATTCTAGTTTCCGCTTTTGTTCCTTCGAATTGGCTACCTATCTGGCGGTCAAGTCTTTACACGATATTACAAAGGCGGCTCAAGATGGTGTCAAGTCGCCCAATCTATATCGGTCGTTTGAGGGAGTGAGACGGTGCTGTTGATCCTGTCGTCGCTATAGCGAGTTGTGTCTGTCATCGCTTGCAAATCCTAATTCCTTTGAAGTGCTGATTGCCAAACCAAATTATTTCAGTGCACACTTTCGTTATTTTGATACCAATGCCAAGTAGGAGCCGCATAAATAGCTTGTCTGCCAGTTTATTTAGCAACCTATACTCCATAGACAGTTTGGCAATAAAGACCGGAATAAATTAGCTGTTTACGTACAGCCTTAGAAGTTGATCAACTCATTAAATTCTGATTAGTTGTGCTCAAGTCCTGAATGAGATGATTCTTTCGCCTTTCAATCAACTGTTCGGTTCATATGAATATCTCTGTTGCAATAGTCAGTTTCAGTATTCATAATTCTATTTCTGGAACAGATCTCTGCTTCAAATGCTTCTGCATTTAAAGATGTCCAGTTACAACATTTTGAGGACTATCATTGGAAGTTGTTTTATGATGTACGTGCAAGGAGAAAACAGTAGCAAATAATTCTTGCGGAGGGAAGAATTTCCAATGGAGACCATGCCGCTGGGTAGTGCACCCACCAAAATAATGTGGCTGAAGAGGAGGCGAACTCTGTCCTCAACGAACTGATGTAGCTCGGCAAATCTGATAAAAAATTGCTTTCTTGTTGATGATGGTAATCATGTTCCTAGAAATCTATTATGTTAGTCATTCTTCCCTGTTGGTTCATCTGTACAAGTTTCTACCCAGATGCATATGGACCTCCATTCAGGTTTCTCTCTCTCTCTCTCTCTCTCTCTCTCTCTCTCTCTCTCTCTCTCTCTCTCTCTTTTGCGGGGAACCTCCTTTGAGGTTATGATTGCATACAAATAACAAAATTGATATAAGTGAACAAAATCGCCTTCTTTTTTGCGGGTTAACCAAAATCACCCTTAAAGTTATATGCCTTCGGATTTTATAAGTTTCTTCAAAATTTCCTTAAAGCAAGCACATTGGTTTTGCCAAATTTGAGCAACATTAAAATGGGAAAGTATATAAGGACGGAAAGATTGTGTCTTTATAAGTATTAAAAGGTCAGCTCATGTCCTCTCCCCTAAAAAAATATTGTAGGGTCCAATAATGTAAATGGGCATAGAATCTAATAGAAATATATGATAGTTTAGCTTGGGAAATTGAATTGAATCAACATGATACGTGGATATGAGAAACTCCAATTGCCATAGTTGACAAAAAACTAAGATATGGACATCTCTAGCCTTCGTCTCTGAGCATCTTAAGTGTCTCAGTGCTAGGGTCTTTGAAGTGCGAATACCGCGTGAAACAAAGTGTGAAGCAGAGTAATGCTCCCCTACATCAACATAGTAACATAAACGTATTTATATGCTGCTCTGCAGTATCAATTTCATACGAACCGAAGGAGTAACATTGTAGCGGTGCTCGATGGAGTTTCAGCAGCTATACATGGCTCCTAGTGTTCCTTCCATTTAGCTCTAAAAAGGTTTTCCTTCTATTTACATTGGGAACGCAAGAGCTGTCGCCTCCAAAGTCCCAGAAGGCACGCTTCTTTAGCTGTAGACGTACGTGACCTTTTTTTAGAGGGCCACGTAGGTGACTTATTTTATTGCCGTAAAATTACGCCAGTCTTTTCTTATGTCTGTCATCCCGTTGGTTTATTGCCACTACGCCATAACTACCTCGCATGCGTGTTGTAAATTTACGTTACAAGACCTTTTTCTTACGATGGTTTTGATGCGGCACTGGTTCCTCCACTCTAGACGTAATTTTACCTCACAAGTATTTTTGTCTCACGTTCGTTGTGGTGGACTGGTGGTGTTGCACATTTGGGTGGGGCGAGGAATAACTATTTCTCACCCAGGGTGACGAATAGCGCGACCCCATATATATATATATATATATATATATATATATATATATATTACATCATTTGACCGATAACATACGGTTCCTCAGCGTTGACGTTTTTGTTTTTGAGTCAGCTTCTTTCCCTTCTTGTTCGTTGAAGAATAATTGAGCCCCTCATTGTGACTTTGCCTTTTCCATGGAGTACGATTTTTCTTAGGTAATGTAGTATTGATTCTTCTTTTGACGTATACTTCATCATCATCATCATCTTCCCTCATTGGGTTGCCATACTGATCGTAGTCTTCCTCGTTGGTGACTCCATCCATTCCAATGATGTTTCTTTTGCCTCTCCTCACGACAACACCGTTGGGATTGCACGGGTCGGTTATGAAGAAGCATTGTGTCACGTGCTTAGCATGTACCCATGGCTCGTTTTTTGCGATAGCGTTCACGGTAGCGCTCTTGGCGTCGGGTATAGTCATGGTAGTGAAATTCCGGTTTTCTCTTTCGACATTCTTAGCCCATCTGACACATAACATCGTCGTGTTGTGCAGTCCAGCGTAGTCAAGCTCCCAGATCTCCTCGACCCTTCCGTAAAATCTTTCAGTTGCGCCGTTGTCGCTGCCGGTCATGCATTCCGTCGTCACTCCTGAGTTCTGATCATCACTGTCCATATCTTTGGCCTCCGTGTAGAACGTGTATCCGTTGATATCGTATGCCTGATAGGTTACGAGGTTGGGCGAGGGGCCATGTGCTAAGGCGTATATGAGCAATCCGTCCTTAGAGCCCTCCTCCGGGGGATTAGCAATAATATGCTCTTTGAACCAATGCAGGAAAGTGGAGTCGTGCTCTCTAGTAACTTCGGCGTCCGTCCTGCATACCCCCCGGTCACGATACTTCTTTGCGATAATTTCTTTGTGCAGTGCTCGAAAGGATCTACCTCGTCTAGGTGTTGTAGCACTACCAAGTTTGCTTTGTCAAAGTCGCTGCGTCGATCTGAGTATGCCACATGCAGTTCCCTGCGACCGTTGGAGTGACCTTCTCCTTCGAGCCTCCCATCGTGCTTGTTAACGGGCAAACCAACACTAACACCAGGCGGCTGCAGGTCTGCGCCATATAGAAAATTCTCGCAGAAAGAGATGCACTCTTGTGTCAGATAGCCCTGGACGACGCTTCCATCCGGACGGGACATGTTACGAACGAATCCTTTGATGATCCCATTCATCCTCTCAAACGGCATCATGTTGTGCAGAAATGACGGCCCCAGGTCTATTATGTCGTCCACAATATGGACACACAGATGCACCATCACGTCAAAGAACGCGGGCGGGAAGTACATCTCAAGCTCATTCAGTATCACAACAATCTCTTCCTGTAGCCTTCGGAGCTGCTTCAGACTGATCGACTTTCGAGAGATGACGTTGAAAAAGTTGCAGAGACCAATAAGCGTGTCACGGACGTGCTTGTCCATTATCCCTCTAAGGGCAACAGGTAGTATCTGCGTCATCATCACATGACAGTCATGGGACTTCATCCCGCTGAACCTTTTCTTGTCCATGTCTAGATATCTGCTTATCTTGCCACAGTAACCGGAACTAACTTTGACTCCGGTAAGGCACTTAAAGAATTGACCGATCTCAGCCTGACTTAAGGTGAAGCAAGAAGGGGGGCAATAATCCTCTTTCTTTATTTTCTTGCCCTTCTTCTCCCGTGCCTCTGTCTCCGTCTCTGTCCCGTCTGACATTTTACAGGGCGGCATGTGCAGATCTTCCCTGATTTTCAAATCTTGCAAGTCTTTTCTTGCCTTCGGCCCATCCTTGGTCTTATCCGGCATGTTCATCACTGTCGCGAGCAGGCTCTCAAGGACATTCTTACAGATATGCATTTGATCAAGGCAATGAGGTGTATTGAGTTTGTGCCAGTACTCCAAGTCCTAGAACACAGACCTCGTCTTCCATACCTTCAGCAGCGGCTCCGGCGCCTTTTTCATCGTCTTTCCCGGCGCGGGGCACTTCCAGTTTTTCAACAACTCATCGATTTCGGCACCGCTCCGCTTACGTGGAGGTCATTGCTACCTCTTGAGCACTGCGTTGGTTTTCCCTTGAAGAGGAAAGGGTGATGCAGCAAAGTAGCGTAAGTATTTCCCTCAGTTTTTGAGAACGAAGGTATCAATCCAGTAGGAGGCCACGCACGAGTCCCTCGCACCTACACAAACAAATAAATCCTCGCAACCAACACGATAAGGGGTTGTCAATCCCTACACGGTCACTTACGAGAGTGAGATCTGATAGATATGATAAGATAATATTTTTGGTATTTTTATGATAAAGATGCAAAGTAAAGAAAGTAAAATAAAAACGGCGCAAGAAATAGCTTGTTGTTGGAAGATTAATATGATGGAAATAGACCCGGGGGCCATAGGTTTCACTAGTGGCTTCTCTCAAGAGCATAAGTATTACGGTGGGTGAACAAATTACTGTTGAGCAATTGACAGAATTGAGCATAGTTATGAGAATATCTAGGTATGATCATGTATATAGGCATCACGTCCGAGACAAGTAGACCGACTCCTGCCTGCATCTACTACTATTACTCCACACATCGACCGCTATCCAGCATGCATCTAGAGTATTAAGTTCATAAGAACAGAGTAATGCTTTAAGCAAGATGACATGATGTAGAGGGATAAACTCATGCAATATGATATAAACCCCATCTTGTTATCCTCGATGGCAACAATACAATACGTGCCTTGCTGCCCCTACTGTCACTGGGAAAGGACACCGCAAGATTGAACCCAAAGCTAAGCACTTCTCCCATTGCAAGAAAGATCAATCTAGTAGGCCAAACCAAACTGATAATTCGAAGAGACTTGCAAAGATAACCAATCATACATAAAAGAATTCAGAGAAGATTCAAATATTGTTCATAGATAAACTTGATCATAAACCCACAATTCATCGGTCTCAACAAACACACCGCAAAAGAAGATTACATCGAATAGATCTCCACGAGAGAGGGGGAGAACATTGTATTGAGATCCAAAAAGAGAGAAGAAGCCATCTAGCTAATAACTATGGACCCGAAGGTCTGAGGTAAACTACTCACACATCATCGGAGAGGCTATGGTGTTGATGTAGAAGCCCTCCGTGATCGATGCCCCCTCCGGCGGAGCTCCGGAACAGGCCCCAAGATGGGATCTCACGGGTACAGAAGGTTGCGGCGGTGGAATTAGGTTTTTGGCTCCGTATCTGGTAGTTTGGGGGTACGTAGGTATATATAGGAGGAAGGAGTACGTCGGTGGAGCAACAGGGGGCCCACGAGGGTGGAGGGCGCGCCCAGGGGGTAGGCGCACCCCCTACCTCGTGGCTTCCTGGTTGATGTCTTGACGTAGGGTCCAAGTCCTCTGGATCATGTTCGTTCCGAAAATCACGTTCCCGAAGGTTTCATTCCGTTTGGACTCCGTTTGATATTCTTTTTCTGCGAAACTCTGAAATAGGCAAAAAACAGCAATTCTGGGCTGGGCCTCCGGTTAATAGGTTAGTCCCAATAATAATATAAAAGTGTATAATAAAGCCCAATAATGTCCAAAACAGAATATAATATAGCATGGAGCAATCAAAAATTATAGATACGTTGGAGACGTATCAAGCATCCCCAAGCTTAATTACTGCTCGTCCTCGAGTAGGTAAATGATAAAAACAGAATTTTTGATGTGGAATGCTACTTGGCATAATTTCAATGTAATTCTTCTTAATTGTGGTATGAATATTCAGATCCGAAAGATTCAAGATAAAAGTTCAATATTGACATAAAAATAATAATACTTCAAGCATACTAACTAAGCAATTATGTCTTCTCAAAATAACATGGCCAAAGAAAGTTCATCCCTACAAAATCATATAGTTTAGTCATGCTCCATTTTCGTCACACAAGAATGCTCTCATCATGCACAACCCCGATGACAAGCCAAGCAATTGTTTCATACTTTAGTAATCTCAAACTTTTCAACTTTCACGCAATACATGAGCGTGAGCCATGGATATAGCACTATGGGTGGAATAGAATATAATGATGGGGGTTATGTGGAGAAGACAAAAAAGGAGAAAGTCTCACATCAACGAGGCTAATCAATGAGCTATGGAGATGCCCATCGATTGATGTTAATGCAAGGAGTAGGGATTGCCATGCAACGGATGCACTAGAGCTATAAATATATGAAAGCTCAACAAAAGAAACTAAGTGGGTGTGCATCCAACTTGCTTGCTCACGAAGACCTAGGGCACTTGAGGAGGCCCATTGTTGGAATATACAAGCCAAGTTCTATAATGAAAAATTCCCACTAGTATATGAAAGTGACAAAACAAGAGACTCTCTATCATGAAGATCATGGTGCTACTTTGAAGCGCAAGTGCGGAAAAAGGATAGTAGCATTGTCCCTTCTCTCTTTTTCTCTCATTTTTTTTGGCCTTCTTTTTTTTATGGCCATTCTCTTTTTTATTCCTCACTTGGGACAATGCTCTAGAAAATGATGATCATCACACTTCTATTTATTTACAACTCAATGATTACAACTCGATACTAGAACAAAGTATGACTCTATATGAATGCCTCCGGCGGTGTACCGGGATATGCAATGAACCAAGAGTGACATGTATGAAAGAATTATGAACGGTGGCTTTGCCACAAATACTATGTCAACTACATGATCATGCAAAGCAACATGACAATGATGAACGTGTCATGATAAACGGAACGGTGGAAAGTTGCATGGCAATATATCTCGGAATGGCTATGGAAATGCCATAATAGGTAGGTATGGTGGCTATTTTGAGGAAGATATAAGGAGGTTTATGTGTGAAAGAGCGTATCATATCACGGGGTTTGGATGCACCGGCGAAGTTTGCACCAACTCTCAATGTGAGAAAGGGCAATGCACGGTACCGAAGAGGCTAGCAATGATGGAAAGGTGAGAGTGCGTATAATCCATGGACTCAACATTAGTCATAAAGAACTCACATACTTATTGCAAAAATCTACAAGTCATCAAAAACCAAGCACTACGCGCATGCTCCTAGGGGGATAGATTGGTAGGAAAAGACCATCGCTCGTCCCCGACCGCCACTCATAAGGAGACACTCAAAGAACACCTCATGTTTCAAATTTGTTACATAACGTTTACCATACGTGCATGCTACGGGACTTGCAAACTTCAACACAAGTATTTCTCAAATTCACAACTACTCAACTAGCACAACTTTGATATCACTACCTCCATGTCTCAAAACAATCATCAAGCATCAAACTTCTCTTAGTATTCAACACACTCATAAGAAAGTTTTTACTAGTCTTGAATACCTAGCATATTAGGATTATTTAAGCAAATTACCATGCTGTTTAAGACTCTCAAAATAATCTAAGTGAAGCATGAGAGAATAATAGTTTCTATAAAACAAATCCACCACCGTGCTCTAAAAGATATAAGTGAAGTACTAGAGCAAAAACTATATAACTCAAAAGATATAAGTGAAGCACGTAGAGTATTCTAATAATTTCCGAATCATGTGTGTCTCTCTCAAAAGGTGTGTACAGCAAAGATGATTGTGGTAAACTAAAAAGCAAAGACTCAAATCATACAAGACGCTCCAAGCAAAACACATATCATGTGGTGAATAAAAATATAGCTCCAAGTAAAGTTACCGATGGAAGTAGACGAAAGAGGGGATGCCTTCCGGGGCATCCCCAAGCTTTGGCTTTTAGGTGTCCTTAGATTATATTGGGGGTGCCATGGGCATCCCCAAGCTTAGGCTCTTGCCACTCCTTGTTCCATAATCCATCAAATCTTTCAGCCAAAACTTGAAAACTTCACAACACAAAACTTAACAGAAAATCTCGTGAGCTCCGTTAGCGAAAGAAAACAGAAGACCACTTCAAGGTACTGTAATGAACTCATTCTTTATTTATATTGGTGTTAAACCTACTGTATTCCAACTTCTTTATGGTTTATAAACTATTTTACTAGCCATAGATTCATCAAAATAAGCAAACAACACACGAAAAACAGAATCTGTCAAAAACAGAACAGTCTGTAGTAATCTGTAACTAACGCAAACTTATGAAACTCCAAAAATTCAGACAAAATAGGACGACCTATAAAATTTGTTTATTGATCAGCAGCAATTGGAATCAATATTTTATCATGTTCTGGTGAGTTTTAACAATTGTTTTCGTGAACAGAAAGTTTCTGGAATTTACAGCAAGATCAAATAACTATCATCCAAGAAGATCCTATAGGTTTAACTTGGCACAAACACTAATTACAACATAAAAACACATCTAAGCATAGGATAGATCAATAATTTATTCCTAAACAGAAGCAAAAAGAAAAAAAACTAAAAATAAAATTGGGTTGCCTCCCAACAAGCGCTATCGTTTAACGCCCCTAGCTAGGCATAAAAGCAAGGATAGATCTAGGTATTGCCATCTTTGGTAGGCAATCCATAAGTGACTCTCATGATAGATTCATAAGGTAATTTTATTTTCTTTCTAGGGAAGTGTTACATGCCTTTCTTTAATGGAAATTGGAATCAAATATTCCCTTCCTTCATATCAATAATTGCACCAATCGTTCTAAGGAAAGGTCTACCAAGAATAATAGGACATGAAGGATTGCAATCTATGTCAAGAACAATAAAGTCTACGGGCACATAGTTCCTATTTGCAACAATAAAAACATCATTAATTCTTCCCATAGGTTTCTTAATAGTGGAATCCGCAAGGTGCAAGTTTAAAGAGCAATCATCAAATTCACGGAAACCTAGTAAATCGCATAAAGTTTTTGGAATCGTGGAAACACTAGCACCCAAATCACACAAAGCATAGCATTCATGATCTTTAATTTTAATTTTAATAGTAGGTTCCCACTCATTATAAAGTTTTCTATGGATAGAAACTTCCAACTCAAGTTTTTCTTCATAAGATTGCATCAAAGCATCAACGATATGTTTGGTAAAGGCTTTATTTTGTCTATAAGCATGAGGAGAATTTAGCACGGATTGCAACAAGGAAATACAATCTATTAAAGAACAATTATCATAATTAAATTCCTTGAAATCCAAAATAGTGGGTTTATTAATATCTAATGTTTTGATCTCTTCAATCCCACTTTTATCAATTTTAGCATCAAGATCCAAAAACTCCGAATTTCTGGAACGCCTTCTAGGTAAAGGTGGATCATATTCAGTCCCATCATTATCAAGATTCATATTGCAAAACAAAGATTTAATAGGGGACACATCAATAACTTTTAGATCTTCATCTTTATTTTCATAGAAATTTGAAGAACACGCTTTCACAAAGCAATCTTTCTTAGCACGCATCCTAGCGGTTCTTTCTTTGCACTCATCAGTGGAAATTCTCATGGTTTTGAGAGACTCATTGATATCATGCTTAGGAGGAATAGATCTAAGTTTTAAAGAATCAACATCAAGAGAAATTCTATCAACGTTCCTAGCCAATTCATCAACTTTAAGCAATTTTTCTTCAAGCAAAGCATTGAAATTCTTTTGCGAATTCATAAATTCCTTAACACTAGTCTCAAATTCAGAAGGCATCTTATTAAAATTTCCATAAGAATTGTTGTAGGAATTACCATAATTATTAGAGGAATTACTAGGATAAGGCCTAGGATTAAAGTTTCCTCTATACGCGTTGTTACCAAAATTATTCCTACCAACAAAATTCACATCGATAGGTTCATTATTATTCTCAATCAAAGTAGAGAAAGGCATATCATTAGGATCAGAAGAAACACTCTTAGTAGCAAATAATTTCATAAGTTCATCCATCTTTCCACTCAAAACATTAATTTCTTCTATCGCATGCACTTTTTTATTAGTAGATCTTTCAGTGTGCCATTGAGAATAATTAACCATAATATTATCTAGGAGTTTAGTAGCTTCTCCTAAAGTGATTTCCATAAAAGTGCCTCCCGCGGCCGAATCTAAAAGATTTCTAGAAGCAAAATTCAATCCGGCATAAAATTTTTGTATAATCATCCACAAATTCAAACCATGCGTAGGGCAATTACGTATCATTAATTTCATCCTCTCCCAAGCTTGTGCAACATGTTCATGATCAAGTTGCTTAAAATTCATAATATCGTTTCTAAGAGAGATGATCTTAGCGGGAGGAAAATAATTAGAGATAAAAACATCTTTGCACTTATTCCAAGAATCAATACTATTTTTAGGCAAAGATGAAAACCAAGCTTTAGCACGATCTCTAAGCGAAAAAGGAAATAACTTCAATTTAACAATATCATTGTCCACATCTTTCTTCTTTTGCATATCACACAAATCAACGAAGCTATTTAGATGGGTAGCGGCATCTTCACTACGAAGGCCGGCGAATTGATCTTTCATGACAAGATTCAACAAAGCAGCATTGATTTCACAAGATTCAGTATCGGTAAGAGGAGCAATCGGAGTGCTAAGGAAATCATTATTGTTGGTATTGGTAAAGTCACATAATTTGGTATTATATTGAGCCATCGTGACAAGCAAGCAATCCAACACACAAGCAAACAAGAAGCGAACAAAAAGAGGCGAACGGAAAAGAGAGAGGGCGAATAAAACGGCAAGGAAGTGGGGGAGAGGAAAACGAGAGGCAAAATGGAAAATAATGTAATGCAGGAGATAAGGGTTTGTGATGGGTACTTGGTATGTTGACTTTTGCGTAGACTCCCCGGCAACGGCGCCAGAAATCCTTCTTGCTACCTCTTGAGCACTGCGTTGGTTTTCCCTTGAAGAGGAAAGGGTGATGCAGCAAAGTAGCGTAAGTATTTCCCTCAGTTTTTGAGAACCAAGGTATCAATCCAGTAGGAGGCCACGCACGAGTCCCTCGCACCTACACAAACAAATAAATCCTCGCAACCAATGCGATAAGGGGTTGTCAATCCCTACACGGTCACTTACGAGAGTGAGATCTGATAGATATGATAAGATAATATTTTTGGTATTTTTATGACAAAGATGCAAAGTAAAGAAAGCAAAATAAAAACGGCGCCAGAAATAGCTTGTTGTTGGAAGATTAATATGATGGAAAATAGACCTGGGGGCCATAGGTTTCACTAGTAGCTTCTCTCGAGAGCATAAGTATTACGGTGGGTAAACAAATTACTGTTGAGCAATTGACAGAATTGAGCATAGTTATGAGAATATCTAGGTATGATCATGTATATAGGCATCACGTCCGAGACAAGTAGACCGACTCCTGCCTGCATCTACTACTATTACTCCACACATCGACCGCTATCCAGCATGCATCTAGAGTATTAAGTTCATAAGAACAGAGTAACGCTTTAAGCAAGATGACATGATGTAGAGGGATAAACTCATGCAATATGATATAAACCCCATCTTGTTATCCTCGATGGCAACAATACAATACGTGCCTTGCTGCCCCTACTGTCACTGGGAAAGGACACCGCAAGATTGAACCCAAAGCTAAGCACTTCTCCCATTGCAAGAAAGATCAATCTAGTAGGCCAAACCAAACTGATAATTCGAAGAGACTTGCAAAGATAACCAATCATACATAAAAGAATTCAGAGAAGATTCAAATATTGTTCATAGATAAACTTGATCGTAAACCCACAATTCATCGGTCTCAACAAACACACCGCAAAAAAGAAGATTACATGGAATAGATCTCCACGAGAGAGGGGGAGAACATTGTATTGAGATCCAAAAAGAGAGAAGAAGCCATCTAGCTAATAACTATGGACCCGAAGGTCTGAGGTAAACTACTCACACATCATCGGAGAGGCTATGGTGTTGATGTAGAAGCACTCCGTGATCGATGCCCCCTTCGGCGGAGCTCCGGAACAGGCCCCAAGATGGGATCTCACGGGTACAGAAGGTTGCGGCGGTGGAATTAGGTTTTTGGCTCCGTATCTGGTAGTTTGGGGGTACGTAGGTATATATAGGAGGAAGGAGTGCGTCGGTGGAGCAAGAGGGGGCCCACGAGGGTGGAGGGCGCGCCCCCTACCTCGTGGCTTCCTGGTTGATGTCTTGACGTAGGGTCCAAGTCCTCTGGATCATGTTCGTTCCGAAAATCACGTTCCCGAAGGTTTCATTCCGTTTGGACTCCGTTTGATATTCTTTTTCTGCGAAACTCTGAAATAGGCAAAAAACAGCAATTCTGGGCTGGGCCTCCGGTTAATAGGTTAGTCCCAAAAATAATATAAAAGTATATAATAAAGCCCAATAATGTCCAAAACAGAATATAATATAGCATGGAGCAATCAAAAATTATAGATACGTTGGAGACGTATCAGTCCTCGATGCTCAGTGTGACCATTGAATAGATCTCCACGGTTTCTCCACGGGTCGTCCTGTTCGAGCCATCTTCGATGCCCCATGTACACGATTTTCCCAGACCCGCCATCTTTCCTTGACGTTAGCTGCTGAGACGTCGTATCATCCATGCACCGCGTGCATCCGCAATATCCATGGCACACCTGGCGTGCGACATATCTGTAACCGAGATAGTCGTGCACCGTCGTGATCAGCGCGGCTCTCATGTAGAAATACTCGCCTTTGCTGGCGTCCCATGTCTTGGCCGGTGTTTCCTATAACGTGTCTAACTCCTCGTGAAGTAGCCCCAGATACAAATTAATATTATTTCCTGGTTGTTTCGGCCCTTGAATAAGCATGCTCATGTGAATGTACTTCGACTTCATGCACAACCAGGGGGGAGGTTGTACATCCATACAAACACGGGCCATGTGCTATGGTTGCCAAACGGAGTCATGCCATCGGTACACGCGCCGAGCACGATGTTCCTTGCATCACATTCTAAATACCGATAGAAGTTGTTCAACGCTCTCCACTGGCTTCCATCCTTGACATGTCTCAGCTTCGGATCATCTCCATCGTCAGGCTTCTTCCTCTTCGCGTGCCAGCGCATTAGCTTTGCTTCCTTGGGATCTACAAAATACCGCTGGAGACGGGGAGTGATCGGTAAGTACCATACAACTTTCTGGGGACATTTCTTCCCGGCCTTATTGTATCGAGAAGCATTGCACACCGGAGAGCTTGTTTTTTCCGCGTGCTCCTTTCGATAAATTATGCAATCGTTGATGCATGCATGGTATCTAACGTGCGGCAGATCAAGAGGGCACACGATCTTCTTGGCCTCATCAACACTAGTAGGACATAGATTCCCCGCGGGAAGAATATCCTTTAGGTACTTGAGATGCTCATCGAGGCTAGTGTCGGTCCATTTGTTTTTAGCCTTCGTCTTCAGGAGTTGGAGCGTGAAACTCAAGCGGGTCACCTCAGGATTGCAACCATCATACAATGGAGTGTTCGAGTCTACCACTAGTTGCTCCAGCTTAGCCTCCTCTTTAGAAGCAGCTCTCTCAGTACTCGTGTCCTTGCGAAGCAGTGCTTGAACATGAGGGTCCGGCACGATTGAACTTAGTACCGACGAACTCTGCTGCGTGGAGTCCACGTCGTTCTCTCCGCCGCCATGTCCGGCCCCTTCTCCTCCGCCATGTCCGGCCCCTTCTCCGCCGCCATGTCCGGCCTCTTCCCCGCCGCCATTATCGATCATCTCTTCGTCTTGCCCCGTGTCATCATTGCCTGCCCCGTCGGCGTCCTCAACATCGTCATCCTCATCTTCAATTATCCACCGAGTATAGCCATCCATGAAACCAGTCATGAGCAGGTGCGCTTCGACACGACCATCGTCATAGGGGTCGAGCCAAACTATTCCTTTGCATTTTCGACACGGACATAAAACCTCTGTCAGGTTATTTCTTTCATGTCCTGCACCGCCGACCGCAACCACCTGTCCACCATCGTTCCACTGACCATCATGAACGTCTGCACGGTAATAATAAACAAATTGATTATAAAATGCGTGCATGCATCAAAGTCATACAAAAATTCGACATGACCTTCCCTAAAAATAGGACATATATAGATCTAGAGTTTGCCCGGAATTCGCCGAAACGGAAATAAATCGACATTTCGGCAAAACATAGGCAACTCAAAAGCACAATTTGGCGTCAACTCATGCCACACACACAATTTCCATCATATTGCCCAATTATCATATCACACACACATACACATATTTCCATTTTGCAAAAGCATGAAATTTTTATCACCTCTATCTCGAGATCGAGCACACGGTGGAGATGATGATGTAGGGAGATCAAAAGTGCACAAAGCTCTTCTTGATAAAGATAGATCTAGTTAGGGGGCAAATATGTCACTTGACTAAATGCTACATCTACCTAGCTAGCTAATTTGGGAGGAGACAACTTCAACTAGTGGAGGGGGAAGGAAAAAGATAAAGGAGATGCATTAATGAAGGTGGTGTAATTAGCTAGGAGTAATGAAGAGAGAGAAAGGTAGGTAGAAAAGGGAGAGTAATGGGGGGAGAAGTCTTGAGGAAGAAGAAGAGTGAGAGAGGGAGGATGTGGGAGGTAGGGGAAAGGGAGGAGAGGAGATGGGGGAGGGGAGGACGGGTGGGAAAAGGTGGTGGGGTGCTGCTAAACAGGCCAACCGTGTGGACAATTTCAAAATTAGCAGGAGCGACGTGACCAAAAAGCGCGCTACTACTATTGCTTTAGTAGTAGCGCGCATCATGCCACCACGCTGCTGGTAAACTTAGGTTGTTGGGTACTGTCGGTACATTTTTGTAGCAGCGCGGTTTATCCATCACGCGCTACTGCTAAATTTTCATCAGCAGCGCGCTTTTCTTAACCTGGCTACGACTAATTAGCAGCAGCGTCTCTTTTTGTGCCGCGAAGATTCTGTGTATAAGGTTTTTCCTAGTAGTGAATGCACATCGCCGGAAATTCTGAAATAAATCTAGAAATAAATGCGAGCATCAGGATTTGAACCCTGATGGGCTGGGAATACCACGGTTCTTCTAACCATCAAACCACATATTGATTCGGCTTGTGACATATTTTTGCAGATGCATGCATGCGGCATCTTGGCAGTGTGCTGTGTGCATTAGGCGTTACGTTTTGCCAAACATCGTTCTTGGGCAAACAAACTCAGTCGTAGGCGCATCGTAGAGAGCTGACCGCAGCTACAAGTGCAGGTCCAACCACTTGATTTATGCCATCGTCCGTTTTATATATAGTATATTTTTGCAAGTTGCATAGAATGTATCTCTACGTTGGGTGGCATCATTGTACACTCCATCACGTCTTCTCTCTCACCCGGCTGCTGTAGAATTTGAAAGTATCCTGATAAATGCCATACATGTGCCATAAACCCATAGCAACTCTAAACATTTTTTATTGCAAATTTAGTGACGCGAGAACGACAATTTTAGTTGTCAAGTTCAAGTATGACAACTTTTTGGGGCAAGTTTCAGTTTTTTTAGGTTTTTTTTCGGATGGCAACTTAAGTCGTAAAAAATGTCATATCCGGATTGCTTTGTGTCATACGTGTGTGGCTTACCATTTGGGATTTAAAGTGCAATGCATGTACATACCTACTACTATCTCTATATACCTGGCATACGCAGGTGGCCGGCCGTCTGGTTTTGAAATTTTGTCATTCGCATCGGTTCCACAAACCCACAATTTTGAGGGGTGCGCGTATACACGGGGCTGAGGGCGTTGGACTGCACGGCATTTCGATGAGCAGATGACGACCATGCGCGGGTTAGGCTGTGATAGCTTTACCCGTGCCAACCATTTTCTCCCTTACCCTTCGATGGCTAGGACGAACTCTCCTCTTCAGACTTCGTCAACGAGTACGTCTATGGGTTCACCTTGCCTCTTTCTATTGCTCTGTCGGCTGGTGGTAGGAAGGGGAATCCATGTGCCTTCACTCCGTTAATAGTTCAACTTAAGATTTGGGAGGATGGCGGCACTTCTCCCTCGAGTTTGTCATCTGGGTTCCGATCCTCCTGGAGTTTGTCAATCTTAACGTAGTCGATAGAGCTCTGGCGTAGATTACTATCGTCTTTTTAGGGCGGCGAGGTTAGACTAGGTTTGTTGTCAGTCGCTACAGATCTATTACTACAACTCTAGGGAGCTGCTACTTAGGGGCATGTGCAGAATACTTGCTGTTTGTCATAGAAAAGGTCAAACCGACTCTGATAGGGGAACGATGACAGCGGTACATCGATGGCTCGTTCAGGCAACGGTAGTGGTCGTTCAGGGTCTAGAGACTTCAATGTACTTTTTATTATGTTTGAGGTTCTTTGTACTTTTGATGATTTTTTATAATATATTTGAATCTTTTTTGAAGAAAAAAGATGACGACTATGTACGGAGGGCAGGGGCGAACCCACGTTATGGTGAGTGGGGGCCAGGCACCCACTGAAAATTTGAAAGTTTAGTAATATTTGCTTGTGTTTTCTGTAAAATATGCTTAAATTCTTTGAATTTCTGTAGAATATGCCCCCACTCAATTAGTTTGCCCCCACTCCAAACACTTTCTAGGTCCGCCACTGACGGAGGGCGCATCTGGTAAAATTCGGCAGAGCCAAGAGCCAGCCGCCACCCCATCCTTTATCGGCGTACTAACTCAAATGAATATGAGCAACACGTTTCTTTTATACTCCCTCTGTTTTTTCTACTTTGTATACTAGATTTGTTTGATCAAAATTTTATAATGTTCGATCACTTTTATGTTGGAAGTATCAAAATGTTCAATTCCAAACAAATATAAAGTTAAAATATATTTCATGATGGATCTAGTGATACTGATTTGGTGTTATGAATGCTGATGTTTTTTTATAAACTCAGTCAAATTTCAAAAAGATTAACTTAAAAAAATTAATATATGAAGTAAAAAAGAAACATAGAGAATATAAAAAATGTTATATTGAAATCCATAGAAGTTTTTTCGAAAAAAAAGAAATCCATCAAAGTTGCCGTCTTCAGCAGTAAATGCACATTCATATTTCGACCCTTGAAGCTCATGTTGAAGACCCTGCAAAAGAAAAGAAGCTCATGGTAAGGAAACTAAATGGTCAGACGTATTATTCATATTTCGACCCGTGCTAGAAAGTTAGCTTGTAGTCTAGGAGTCAAATGGAAGGAAAAAAGGTACATACAAGGGAAGTTATGCCTAGAAAGAGAAGACATTTTTTTGGCAGTCTTCTCAAAAATAAACATGACTATATTTTAGAAAGGAGTGGTTGACATTGTGATGTGGGTCATACAGGATTTAGTAGCCAAATTCATAACTTAAGCTAAATTGCAACTTCGAGTCAACGAAGGCCCATGTGATAGTACTTCGAGTTCATCTATAAACACTTGGGGTCCTAGATTATAATATTGAGCCGTTCAATTTACTTACGGTTCAAGGAGTGGTTGCTGCATGGTTTGGAGGAGTTCCGATGGTGGTGGTGGTCAGCTTTGTGGCTATCCGATGGACTCCATGGTGCTTGGAAGATCTGCCGTCTAGATGGTGAGTTTGTGGTAAAAATCTATGACTTGGCCTTTATTTATTTTTTTGACTCGAACGGCAGGTGCTCTGCCTTTTCATTGAAGATTAGGAATGTACATAAGAGTGAGGAGTCGTCCAGAGAACGCTGCCTGTACAAAAAAAGGA
This sequence comes from Triticum aestivum, assembly GCF_018294505.1. Lineage (NCBI taxonomy): Eukaryota > Viridiplantae > Streptophyta > Magnoliopsida > Poales > Poaceae > Triticum > Triticum aestivum. The sequence continues at coordinate 355,404,707 of NC_057802.1, read as the reverse complement.
GAATTACAGCGCTACTCTCAGGAAATCTAAGTCAGCTTTTATCAGAGAAACCACGCCGTCCGCTGAGGTAGACTTGGCGTTGAAGACCCTCCTGTTCCTCTCATTCCACATGTGCCAAGCAAAATAAGCAGCAGCAACGGCCTGCTCGTTGTTGCGCTGGGAGAAAACTCTCCACCAATGAGAGATGGACTGAATGCTAGCAGGCAGGGAAGGGTAGCGCAAGGGTCGTGCCAAGCATAGCTTGTTCCAAACATCCTTGGAAAAAAGGCATGTGTTGAAGAGGTGGAGTGCGGTTTCAGGGAGTTGGAGGCAGAGAGAACACGTCGCGTTATGATCGCTCCCATGGGCTCGCAGCGTGTCAGTGGTTGGGAGTCTGTTTTGAGCCAAAGTCCAGAGGAAAAACCTCACCTTTCTTTCAATCTTGAGCCTCCAGATCAGGTCAGACTCAGGCTTGGCAATCGAACCAATGAACTGACAGGAATATGCAGACTTGGCGGTGTATTTCTTGTCCTTCGTCCAGATCCAATCAATAGTATCTCTTGTTTCAGATAAGTTGACAGTCTGAATCTTCTCCCACAGAAGCAGAAAGGAGTGCAGATCATCATGGGAGCTTATTCTTTCAAGCCCCTTCATCCACTTCCTGTCATGCATGGCTTGAGCCACAGTGTAGTTTTTCCTGCGCGCCAGCTTGAAGAGGGAGGGTGCAAGGTCACGTGGTGCGGCCCCATCCAACCACTTTGACTTCCAGAAACTCGCAGTTTGCCCATTTCCAAGGTGAATGTTGGTGGAGGCATGAAAGAGCTGCATATCCGCTTCAGAGCAGGGGAGTTTCATTCCAAACCAGGGCCTAGGTTGGCTTTGCCACGCGAACCAGGCCCACCGCAGCCGTAGAGCTCTGCTAAAAGAGGAGAGGTTTTTGATGCCCAGTCCACCGTACTTTTTTGGTGAGCAAACCAGCTGCCAGTTGACTGCACAAATCCCACCTTTGGCCTCCTCCTCACTGCCCTTCCAAAGAAAACTTCTCCTAAGCTTGTCGATCCTCTTGATCAGCCACTTGCTAGGAGCGAACAGGGTCAACAGGTAGGTGGTGATAGAGGTAAGGACTGAGATGATCAACGTTAGCCTTCCCGCTTTGTTCAGGAGCTTGCCTTTCCATCCTGCGAGCTTCGCAGCTATCTTGTCAATCAGAATTTGGAGGTCGGCGCGCCTAAGGTTGTGGAGGCTAAGTGGTAGCCCGAGATATTTGCAAGGGAAAGAGTCAGTTGTTCCCGCGAACTCGGAGAGCACTTCATTAGTTGTCAGCTCATCACAACAGATAGGGAAAGCCGAGGACTTGTTGAAGTTGGTGTAGAGTCCAGAGATTCTCCCAAAGGCTTCCAGGATTGCTTGTGAGGCCATCATCTCAGACTTGTATGGGTTCAGAAATAGGGCAGCATCGTCCGCATAAAGGCTGACTCTGATGGAGGCCAAATTGTGCGCAATAGGCTTCAGGATCCCGGCTTCGGTTGCAGACGCGAAGATACGCTGTAGTGGCTCTATAGCAAGCAGGAACAAAAAAGGCGAGAGTGGGACGCCTTGTCGCAAGCCACATCGATGGTAGAAATGCAGCCCCGGATCACCATTGAGGATTACTCCGGAGGAGGTTGAGCAGAGCACGATTGCAATCAAATCACGGCATCTCTGTCCGAAGCCCATGTGGCAGAGCACCTCAAGCAGATAGTCCCATCTGACGGAATCAAATGCCTTCGCAATATCCAGCTTCAGGAAGATTGCCCCTTTCTTGGCTCTATGTAAACTCTGGACGAGATTTTGAACATACAGAAAATTGTCTTGGATCGATCTTCCTTTGAGGAAGGCACTTTGGCTCATAGATATTAGATGCTGCATAGTTGGCGCCAGTCTATTGGCAACGAGTTTTCCCAGGATCTTAGCAACACTATGGGAAAGACTTATTGGGCGATAATCAGCAGCGCGTAGAGCATTTTCTTTCTTCGGGATTAGGACAATGAATGCAGAGTTCAACAGGTTCCAGTTTCTAGCATCAAGGGCAGAGAGCTGGTTAAGGGCATTCAGCAAATCCACCTTAATCGTGTGCCAACATCTTTTGAAGAAAATCCCAATGAAACCGTCCGGGCCCGGTGCCTTCTCTGCTGCCATTTCTTTAATAGCTTTGCCCAGCTCATCCAAGTCAAATGGGTGATCCAGGTGTGTCAGGTCTGCAGATGGCAGATTAAGATTAGACCAGTTCATTCGTAGAGTGGCGCTTTCCGGTTGACCCAACAAGGAGATGAAGTGATTTTTGAGGACTGCTGCCTTGTCCTCATGGTCAGAAGCAACATGGCCACAATGATGAAGGAAGGGGATATGATTCTTCCTTCTTCTGCTGTTGGCGCGAAGGTGAAACAGCTTGGTGTTCGCGTCGCCAACTCTGATCCAAACTAATCTTGATCGTTGCCTCCATCTTATTTTTTGAATAACAGCGAGGGCAAGCAGCCTCCCCTTTAGCAACGCACGCAAGTCAAGCTCCTGTTGTGTTAGTGACCGGTTCTCCATCGCGAGGTCAAGCTGCAATATGACCTCGGAGGCAACTGCAGAGTAGAATCTTCTCTCTTTGATCAGGTTTTTACTCCACTTTTTGAGGGCTTTGGCTGTTCTAGTAAGCTTGATGTGCAGCTTCTGAATGCAATCATTGGTATGCAGTTGCTTGGACCATGCCTGGGAGACAACCTCACTGAAGCCATCCTCGTTTGGCCACCAAGCCTCGAACCGGAATCCAGAGAAGTGACGCGCTTGAATCTTCTTCATGATCACAGGGCAATGGTCAGAGATGTCAGTGGATCCCGGCAGTAGCTGGAAGTCAGGGTATCTTGATTCCCACTCCTCAGTGAACAGCACTTTGTCTATCTTGGTTAGGGTAGAATTCAGCCTTTCATTTGACCAGGTGAAGCGGCGTCCGATCAGCGGCAACTCCTTTAAATGCAGATCATCAATGGCGGCACGAAAGGCACGGATCATACGAAGGTTGATATTGCTGTTGCTCTTCTCGGATGCACGGCTAATAAGGTTAAAGTCTCCAAGTACAACCCATTCAGACGGAGCCAAGGCTTTGATGTGTCTGATCTCATTCAAGAAGTTGAGTTTGTCCTCGTCAGATTGTGGGCCGTAGACCCCTGTCAATAGCCAAGGCGAGTTGCAGCAGAGGTCGGTGATCAACGCGGACACTGAGAAAGTCCCCTGTAACAGCGGTTGCGGAGTAACTTTGATGTCATCAGAGGAGGCGGCAATGAGGATGCCCCCTCTGGTGCCAACAGCAGGAAGGAAAACAAAGTTGTCCATGAAGGAGGGATCCAAAGTTTCGGCGATGATGCTGTTAGAGATAGAATCCAGCTTTGTCTCTTGCAGACAGACAAGCTTACAGTGGTGATCTCGAACAACGCCAGCAACAACTCGGTGTCCCGCGGGATTGTTTAGGACTCTTACATTCCTGCTTAAGATCGCACTATCCATAAGCAAACCAAAACACAACTGGGCAGGACCGGACAGAAGCACATGCAGACTTGGAGCCATAGTAGGTAACAGCAGCAGGTACAGACTTAAAGAGACAAGCAGCAGGCGAAGTGAAGAGGTTGCAAGGCAGCAGGTTGGCCGAGACCGCTCGTCTCGACATGAAGCAGTGGCGTACAATCATTGGGAACCTGGGAGCAGCCACCGTGGCCGGCAGCAACCGAGCTACTGCACGACCGCCGTGGTCGGCAGACTTGTGGAGGCGGAGGCCGAGGTACATCTTCCCTTCTTCGTTGTGGCGGCGGTCAAATCGGTGACCGCGTCGATGATGTGGGGTGGGAGGGGCCTCTGGTAGATGTCCTTGTAGCGCTGAATATCGTCAGGGGCCGGCGGCTCGGCCGTCGTTTGGCCGTGCTTCTTGAGAAGGACGAGCTGGACCTTGGCCATGGTGGAGAGGCCGTGGCTCGGCAGTGAAGCAAGGCGACCACTACGCCGCTGGTCGGAGGTGCAAGCAGAGTCTGGGCGAGGGGGCGGGGGGGTGAGCATCGGCGGCGGCGGCGGCGGTGGGGGGAGCAGGGGAGATGGCGCTGGGGAGCATAAAGATGCAATGAAGTGGTCGATATGTCCCTGTGTTCGTGCCATTATTGGTTGGACACAGAAGGGACACACTTTCTTAGCTAGTACCTTGAAGGTGTGTGTTCGTGCCATTATTTGGCCTCGATTGATTGTGTACCGGCATCCCGGATGAAAATTCTTGTTCAAGCCGTCACAAGCTAAAATGTGGCTAAAATTTGCCCGATTGAAGGCAATGTCGACGCGAGTGTGGTATCCCGAATTTAAAGTTGGGCATGGGACCATCATCATGCAGCGAGATGAAAGTTCTCTTTTTCATGAATTTTCTGATTTAGTTTGCATGGGGTTAGCATTGGCGTACAAAAATATGAAAATAATAATGTAATCCCATATTTGTAGTACTATGTTCTTTTTACAGGCTACTTCATTACAAACAGTAGTCTACCGTATGGAGTACTACTACCATACAGTAGTCTAGTATGTGTGCAAAAAAGCCTCTTTGATTCATAGGATTGCAAAAACACAGGAATAGGAAAAATGTAGGATTGGAATGACATGTCCATTGGATCCATATAGAATTTCAGTTTGTTTGATTGTGTCATGGAAAAAACAAAGGATTTCTTCCAAGAGGTTGAAGTGGATGTTAGAATTCCTGTTAAATGTAGTATAAATGAATCCTTAGGAAAAAAATCCTATAGGATTCAATCCTACGAATCAAACGACCAACGTAGGAAAAATTCCTAAGGATTCTAATCCTTCAAAAATCCTATGAAAATCCTTTGAATCAAAGAGTGTATTGTATGGATAGTGTTGTCGAGCATTAAAGAATTGGTTATCCGATAGGTGCTACTATATTTATCTGTTGGTGATGTCAAGCTACATTGAAATTTCAAAATGATGAACAGCCTATATATACACTCATGAAAACATAATCTTGTGTCTCTTTGTTATTAGCAAACCGTGTCCTGCCGTCTTTTGCTTCCCCCCCGGAGAACCAGTGTGTAGTGTGGACAAATTGTGTTTGTTGTTGTATATGCTTGGCCTAGTTTAGCACGAGTTGGCAATGTTTTACCAGATAGCTACTGTAGAGTGTACGACCGTACAGTACATAACTTGCTATAGGATGTTGACCCAGCTTTTGTACTCTGATGGATAAATGATGCTCCGCTGGCAGTTAACAGTAATCGATGGCGATGGATGATAATTTCATGACGCGTTGTGTTCCTTGTCATTGCCATATTTGATTCTTTTGACTGGTTCTTCTGTGTTGTTTTCGTTCTCTGTAATAGTAGGAGTAGCAGACGATTAATCTGTTTTGGTTGGTAATCAACTCTTGTTAGTATATCCATCATTTATTATTGCAGTTCCCGAACAACTCAGACCGATCCGTCCCTGCGTTTTAATTCGCAGGTTTCGATCTCGCCCAGCAAGCAGATTCATCGCCTCCTCCGCGCCGTCAGTAGCGGTCACCAACGCTAGCCCATAAACGCCCACGATTGGTCACGCACTCAGTCGGTTCGCCGTAACCGATCGATCGGGAGACGGCCGATGCCAACGGTGCGGAGCCTGAGCTGCGCACACGCGTAACCGATCCGATCCATCGTTGCCACCGGCGGGCGACGTCCCGATCGGCGCTCGTACGCGCTGAAGCTGAACTCCGTTGATGATGTGCACGTCAAGGGTGAACGGAGTGGCCAGCTAGCTATGGCTGCTACTGTTCAGTGACACAGTGCCCGAGGATAAAATCTCGAGGGAAACTGTACTACCGCATGACGCGAACCGGCCGGTCTATTATTCCATGACACTTGCGAGTCGTATAGGAGGCACAAGTGGTGGTTCGCAGCTAGTAGATCGGTAGGGATCTGTCTATTTTCGGGCGAGAGAAATGGCGCGGGTGCAATGAACAATGCGGCTAGACATGGACATCAGTAGCTCACCTAAGACTACTACTCTTACTTGTAGCTTGTACGTGGATTACATTAGTGTTATGCACTGCTCAGTTCGCTATCTGGTTCTCCTCCGACGCATATGTTTTGTGTTACTAATTCCTGGTCATTTCTGGCTGCATACAACACTATTGCAACATGGAATTGTTTGCGGGGAGGAAAACAATGTTGACTAAGGAAGGTCTTGGCGGTAAGCAACGTGGAGATCCTGAAGGCTGCTGCATGAAAGAAACCACTTGCATGGTTGTGCGTCAATACGAGGATTGCTATACGATCATGGATGGAGAAGGTAGGAGTATTGTAGTATGTGGTACACCTCTATGTACGTATCTTTGCCATCGATGGATCACCTACATTGTTGCACCAACTGATGGTTTTTCTTAACTCTACGAGGAGGTTTGGCGTAACGAACACAATCATTGTTGGAGCCTATTACTCCAACCAAATGCAACGGTCCGAACTACAGAAAGCAAAGGAGGGGTTTAATGGTGCATGGTCCATTGTACCAAGCTGCAAATCTCCGTCATTTAAGCTCGCCGATCCTACGATCGTTACTCGTCAGTAGGACACATCCATTCCACAAGAACCGTGCATGTGGTCTAGTTTCATAATTCACCTCGGTTGATCAAGAGGCCTTTCATTCGCAATAAATAAATAAAATCAAGAGGCCTTTGAAATGGTGCTTGTAGTCTTGTTTCGTAATTCACCTCGGTTAACTCACGTGTGTTAGAATTAATGGACCTGGCCCATGCGTTTTTTTTCTTTCAGAAATTCCCAAATTAATCTCAAAGGCGCATAAATAAATGTGTGTACCTGGCCATCCATCGGGCCGGGTCGGGCCTAACAAAGTCCGAGGCAGAAAATCTAGGCCTGGGCCCTGCCCGGGCCGGCCATCGGGCCTAGTTTTTAGGCCCAAGCCCGGTCCGTCAATGAATAAGCCCGCCGGACCTCTTTCCTAAAACGCAAAAAAGCCAAGCCCAGGGCCGGCCTGCAGGCAAGACCGGGCCAGGTATCCCATTGCCAAGTATACTCTCATGTGCTGCTGGTGGACGAGGTATGAGACCACTTTATATAGTGGGTTCTCCCCCACTACACTAAGAGCATCTCCACTCATTCGGCCCCCCAGCACACCGCTCGGCGTTATTTTGGCCCTTCGGCCGGCGCTTTTTTGGCCCTGGAGGCGATCTAGTTTCCAGCCACGCCCCCAGGTGCCGCCTCCAAAGACGTCATAAATTTAAACTTGGCATTCCCGCTACCAAAAACGCCACAAGTCCGGCGATCAGCGCCACAAGTCCGGCGATCAGTTCGGCGATCACCATGCCACAGTTCGGCGATCAATAACTCGAAAATTCGGCGTTCAAAAGAAAGGACGTGTAGGCAAGGCATCAAACGGCGGCGTCGACCTCCGGCGTCGGGCTGGTGGGAGTTGGCGTGCGCGGGCTGGTCGGCGACGACGCGGCTTCTGTGCTGGGCGTCGCGGAGGCATCATCGCTCGGGCTTGGCGGCGGCGTTGGGGTCGGCGTGGGAGTTGGCGCGACCGCCGACGACATCTGGTTCAAGATGAGGCCACGCCCCGCCAGGTACCACGCCTTGACCTGCTCGTCCATCATCGACATGTCCCCCCCCATCAGGAATGCCAGGTCGATGTTCCTCTTCATCCCGACGACGTTGGTCTGGACCAGGTCGAGCTTGACGGCGTTGTTCGTCATCAACGCCGACCACCGCGCCTCGGTTTTCTCTTCCCTCTGGGCGGCGTGGGTCTTGAAGGAAATATGCCCTAGAGGCAATAATAAAGTTGTTATTTATATTTTCTTATATCATGATAAATGTTTATTATTCATGCTAGAATTGTATTAACCGAAAACATAATACATGTGTGAATACATAGACAAACATAGTGTCACTAGTATGCCTCTACTTGACTAGCTCGTTGATCAAAGATGGTTATGTTTCCTAGCCATTGACATGAGTTGTCATTTGATTAACGGGATCACATCATTAGGAGAATGATGTGATTGACTTGACCCATTCCGTTAGCTTAGCACTCGATCGTTTAGTATTCTGCTATTGCTTTCTTCATGACTTATACATGTTCCTATGACTATGAGATTATGCAACTCCCGTTTACCGGAGGAACACTTTGTGTGCTACCAAACGTCACAACGTAACTGGGTGATTATAAAGGTGCTCTACAGGTGTCTCTGAAGGTACTTGTTGGGTTGGCATATTTCGAGATTAGGATTTGTCACTCCGATTGTCGGAGAGGTATCTCTGGGCCCACTCGGTAATGCACATCACTATAAGCCTTGCAAGCATTGCAACTAATGAGTTAGTTGCGGGATGATGTATTACGGAACAAGTAAAGAGACTTGCCGGTAACGAGATTGAACTAGGTATTAAGATACCGACGATCGAATCTCGGACAAGTAACATACCGATGACAAAGGGAACAACGTATGTTGTTATGCGGTTTGACCGATAAAGATCTTCGTAGAATATGTGGGAGCCAATATGAGCATCCAGGTTCCGCTATTGGTTATTGACCGGAGACGTGTCTCGGTCATGTCTACATAGTTCTCGAACCCGTAGGGTCCGCACGCTTAAAGTTCGATGACGGTTATATTATGAATTTATGTGTTTTGATGTACCTAAGGTAGTTCAGAGTCCCGGATGAGATCAGGGACATGACGAGGAGTCTCGAAATGGTCGAGACGTAAAAATCGATATATTGGACGACTATATTCGGACATCGGAAAGGTTCCGAGTAATTCGGGTATTTTCGGAGTACCGGGGAGTTACGGGAATTCACCGGGAGAAGTATTGGGCCTTATTGGGCTATACGGGAATAGAGGAGAGAGGCCAAAAGGAAAGAGGCGCGCCCCCCCCCTCTGGTCCGAATTGGACAAGGGGTGCAGCCCCCTTTTCCTTCTCCCTCTCCCCCTCTTTCCTTCTCTCCTACTCCGGAAAGGAAAGGGGAATCCTACTAGGACTTGGGAGTCCTAGTAGGACTCCCCACACTTGGCGCGCCCCCTCTAGGGCCGGCCTCTCCCTCCGTCCTTTATATACGGGGGCAGGGGGCACCTCTAGACACAACAATTGATCTCTTGGATCTCTTAGCCGTGTGCGGTGCCCCCCTCCACCATAATCCACCTCAATAATATCGTAGCGGTGCTTAGGCGAAGCCATGCGTCGGTAGAAACATCATCATCGTCACCACGCCGTCGTGCTGACGGAACTCTTCCTCAAAGCTCGGCTGGATCGGAGTTCGAGGGACGTCATCGAGCTGAACGTGTGCTGAACTCGGAGGTGCCGTGCGTTCGGTACTTGATCGGTCGGATCGTGAAGACGTACGACTACATCAACCGCGTTGTGCTAACGCTTCTGCTTTCGGTCTACGAGGGTACGTGGACAACACTCTCCCCTCTCGTTGCTATGCATCACCATGATTCTGTGTGTGCGTAGGAATTTTTTTGAAATTAGTACTTTCCCCAACAGTGGCATCCAAGCTTGGTTTTATGCGTAGATGTTATATGCACGAGTACAGTTGTGGGCGATACAAGTCATACTGCTTACCAGCATGTCATACTTTGGTTCGGCGGTATTGTTGGATGAAGCGGCCCAGATCGACATTACGCGTACGCTTACGCGAGACTGGTTCTACCGACGTGCTTTGCACACAGGTGGCTAGCGGGTGTCAGTTTCTCCTACTTTAGTTGAACCGAGTGTGGCTACACCCGGTCCTTGAGAAGGTTAAAACAGCACTAACTTGACAAACTATCGTTGTGGTTTTGATGCGTAGGTAAGAACGGTTCTTGCTCAGCCCGTAGCAGCCACGTAAAACTTGCAACAACAAAGTAGAGGACGTCTAACTTGTTTTTGCAGGGTATGTTGTGATGTGATACGGTCAAGGCATGATGCTATATTTTTTTTATGAGATGATCATGTTTTATAACCGAGTTATCGGCAACTGGCAGGAACCATATGGTTGTCACTTTATTGTATGCAATGCAAACGCCCTATAATGCTTTACTTTATCACTAAGCGGTAGCGATAGTCGTAGAAGCACAAGTTGGCGAGACGACAACGATGCTACGATGGAGATCAAGGTGTCGCGCCGGTGACGATGGTGATCATGACGGTGCTTCGGAGATGGAGATCACAAGCACAAGATGATGATGGCCATATCATATCACTTATATTGATTGCATGTGATGTTTATCTTTTATGCATCTTATCTTGCTTTGTTTGACGGTAACATTATAAGATGATCTCTCACTAAATCATCAAGGTATAAGTGTTCTCCCTGAGTATGCACCGTTGCGAAAGTTCTTCGTTCTAAGACACCACGTGATGATCGGGTGTGATAGGCTCTATGTTCAAATACAACGGGTGCAAAACAGTTGCACACACATAATACTCAGGTTAAACTTGACGAGCCTAGCATATGCAGATATGGCCTCGGAACACTGAGACCGAAAGGTCGAGCGTGAATCATATAGTAGATATGATCAACATAGTGACGTTCACCATTGAAACTACTCCATCTCACGTGATGATCGGGCATGGTTTAGTTGATTTGGATCACGTGATCACTTAGATGATTAGAGGGATGTCTATTTAAGTGGGAGTTCTTAAGTAATATGATTAATTGAACTTTAATTTATCATGAACTTAGTCCTGATAGTATTTTGTAAATAATGTTGTAGATCAATAGCTCGCGTTGTTGCTTCCCTATGTTTTATATGTGTTCCTAGAGAAAACAAAGTTGAAAGATGATAGTAGCAATGATGCGGACTGGGTCCGTGATCTGAGGTTTATCCTCATTGCTGCACAGAAGAATTATGTCCTTGATGCACCGCTAGGTGACAGACCTATTGCAGGAGCAGATGCAGACGTTATGAATGTTTGGCTAGCTCAATATGATGACTACTTGATAGTTTAGTGCACCATGCTTAACGGCTTAGAATCGGGACTTCAAAGACGTTTTGAACGTCATGGACCATATGAGATGTTCCAGGAGTTGAAGTTAATATTTCAAGCAAATACCCGAGTTGAGAGATATGAAGTCTCCAACAAGTTCTATAGCTAAAAGATGGAGGAGAATAGCTCAAGCAGTGAGCATGTGCTCAGATTGACTGGGTACTACAATCGCTTGAATCAAGTGGAAGTTAATCTTCCAGATAAAATAGTGATTGACAGAATTCTCTAGTCACCATCACCAAGTTAGTAGAACTTGTTAATGAACTATAGTATGCAAGGGATGACGAAAACGATTCCCGAGCTTTTCATGATGATGAAATCGATGAAGGTAGAAATCAAGAAAGAGCATCACGTGTTGATGATCAACAAGACCACTAGTTTCAAGAAAAGAGCAAAGGGAAAGAAAGGGAATTTCATGTAGAATGGCAAGCAAGTTGTCACTTTCGTGAAGAAGCCCAAAGCTAGACTAAAGCCTGAAACTGAGTGCTTCTACTGCAAAGAAAATGGTCACTGGAAGCGGAAATGCCCTGAATATTTGGTGGATAAGAAGGATGGCAAAGTGAACAAGGGTATATTTGATATACAGGTTATTGATGTGTACCTTACTAGTGTTTATAGTAGCCCCTGGGTATTTGATACTTGTTCGGTTGCTAAAAAATTAGTAACTCGAAACAGGAGTTACAGAATAAACAAAGACTAGTTGAAGTTGAAGTGACGATGTGTGTTGGAAGTGGTTCCAAGATTGATATGATCATCATCGCACACTCCCTATACTTTCGGGATTAGTGTTAAACCTAAATAAATGTTATTTGACTTTTGCGTTGAGCATGAATATGGTTTGATCATGTTTATTGCAATACGGTTATTCATTTAAAGTCAGAGAATAATTGTTGTTCTCTTTACATGAATAAAACCTTCGATGGTCATACACCCAATAAAAATAGTTTGTTGGATCTCGATCGTAGTGATACACATATTCATGATATTGAAGCCAAAAGATGCAAAGTTAATAATGATAGTGCAACTTATTTGTGGCACTGCCGTTTAGGTCATATTGGTGTAAAGCGCATGAAGAAAATCCATGTTGATGGGCTTTTGGAATCACTTGATTATGAATCACTTGATGCTTGCGAACCATGCCTTATGGGCAAAATGACTAAAACGCCGTTCTCCGGAACAATGGAGCGAGCAACAGACTTGTTGGAAATAATACATACTGATGTATGCAGTCCGATGAGTGTTGAGGCTCGCGGCGGGTATCGTTATTTTCTAACCTTCACAGATGATTTGAGCAGATATGGGTATATCTACTTGATGAAACATAAGTCTGAAACATTTGAAAAGTTCATATAATTTCAGAGTGAAGTGGAAAATCATCGTAACAAGAAAATAAAGTTTCTACGATCTGATCGCGGAGACGAATATTTGAGTTACGAGTTTTGCCTTCAGTTAAAACAATGTGAAATAGTTTCACAAACTCATGCCACCTGGAACAGCACAGCGTAATGGTGTGCCCGAACATCGTAGTCGTACTTAATTAGATATGGTGCAATCTATGATGTCTCTTACCGATTTACCACTATCGTTTTGGGGTTATGCATTAGAGACAGCTACATTCACGTTAAATAGGGCACCATCTAAATCCGTTGAGATGACACCGTATAAACTGTGGTTTGGCAAGAAACCAAAGTTGTCGTTTCTTAAAGTTTAGGGCTGCGATGCTTATGTGAAAAAGCTTCAACCTGATAGGCTCGAATCCAAATCGGAGAAATGTGTCTTCATAGGATACCCAAAGGAAACTGTTGGGTACACCTTCTATCACAGATCTGAAGGCAAGACTTTTGTTGCTAAATTTGGATCCTTTCTAGAGAAGGAGTTTCACTCAAAAGAAGTGAGTGGGAGGAAAGTAGAACTTGATAAGTTAATTGTACATTCTCCCTTATTGGAGAGTAGTTTATCACAGAAATCTGTTCGTGTGACTCCTACACCAATTAGTGAGGAAGCTAATGATGATGATCATGTAACTTCAGATCAAGTTACTACCCTACCTCGTAGGTCAACTAGAGTAAGATCCGCACCAGAGTGATACGGTAATCCTGTTCTGGAGGTCATGTTACTTGACCATGACGAACCTACGAACTATGAGGAAGCGATGATGAGCCCAGATTCCGCAAAATGGCTTGAGGCCATAAAATGTGAGATGGGATCCATGTATGAGAACAAAGTATGGACTTTGATTGACTTGCCCGATGATTGGTGAGCCATTGAGATTAAATGGATCTTCAAGAGGAAAACAGACGCTGAGTAGTGTTACTATCTACAAAGCTAGAATTGTCGCAAAAAGGTTTTCGACATGTTCAAGGTGTTGACTACGATGAGAGTTTCTCACTCGTATCTATGCTTAAGTCTATCCGAATGAAGTTAGCAATTGCCGCATTTTATGAAATATGGCAAATGGATAAACAAAACTGCAATCCTTAATGGATTTATTAAAGAAGAGTTGTATATGATGCAACCAGAAGGTTTTGTCAATCCTAAAGGTGCTAACAAAATATGCAAGCTCCAGCGATCCATCTATGAACTGGTGCAAGCATCTCGGAGTTGGAATATACGCTTTGATAAATTGATCAAAGCATATAGTTTTATACAGACTTGCGGTGAAGCCTGTATTTACAAGAAAGTGAGTGGGAGCACTACATCATTTCTGATAAGTATATGTGAATGACATATTGTTGATCGGAAATAATGTGGAATTATTCTGCAAAGCATAAATGAGTGTTTGAAAGAAGTTTTTCAAAGAAAGACCCTGGTGAAGCTGCTTACATATTGAGCATCAAGATCCATAGAGATAGATCAAGACACTTGATAAGTTTTTTCAATGAGTACATACCTTGATAAGACTTTGAAGTAGTTCAAATGGAACAGTCAAAGAAAGAGTTCTTGTCTGTGTTACAAGGTGAGAAATTGAGTAAGACTCAAAGCCCGACCACGGCAGAAGATAGAAAGAGAATGAAAGTCATTCCCTATGCCTCAGCCATAGGTTCTATAAAGTATGACATGCTGTGTACCAAATCTATTGTATACCCTACACTAAGTTTGGCAAGGGAGTACAATAGTGATCTAATAGTAGATCACTAAACAGCGGTCAAAATTATCCTTAGTGGAATAAGGATATGTTTCTCGATTATGGAGGTGACAAAAGGTTCGTCGTAAAGGGTTACGTCGATGCTAGTTTTGACACTGATCCAGATGACTCTAAGTCTCAATCTGGATACATATTGAAAGTGGGAGCAATTAGCTAAAGTAGCTCCGTGCAGAGCATTGTAGACATAGAAATTTGCAAAATACATACGGATCTGAATTTGGTAGACCCGTTGACTAAACTTCTCTCACAAGCAAAACATGATCACACCTTAGTACTCTTTGGGTGTTAATCACATGGCGATGTGAACTAGATCACTGACTCTAGTAAACCCTTTGAGTGTTGGCCACATGGCGATGTGAACTATGGATATTAATCACATGGTGATGTGAACTATTGGTGTTAAATCACATGGCGATGTGAACTAGATTATTAACTCTAGTGCAAGTGGGAGACTGAAGGAAATATGCCCTAGAGGCAATAATAAAGTTGTTATTTATATTTCCTTATATCATGATAAATGTTTATTATTCATGCTAGAATTGTATTAACCGGAAACATAATACATGTGTGAATACATAGACAAACATAGTGTCACTAGTATGCCTCTACTTGACTAGCTCGTTGATCAAAGATGGTTATGTTTCCTAGCCATTGACATGAGTTGTCATTTGATTAACGGGATCACATCATTAGGAGAATGATGTGATTGACTTGACCCATTCCGTTAGCTTAGCACTCGATCGTTTAGTATTCTGCTATTGCTTTCTTCATGACTTATACATGTTCCTATGACTATGAGATTATGCAACTCCCGTTTACCGAAGGAACACTTTGTGTGCTACCAAACGTCACAACGTAACTGGGTGATTATAAAGGTGCTCTACAGGTGTCTCCGAAGGTACTTGTTGGGTTGGCGTATTTCGAGATTAGGATTTGTCACTCCGATTGTCGGAGAGGTATCTCTGGGCCCACTCGGTAATGCACATCACTATAAGCCTTGCAAGCATTGCAACTAATGAGTTAGTTGCGGGATGATGTATTACGGAACGAGTAAAGAGACTTGCCGGTAACGAGATTGAACTAGGTATTAAGATACCGACGGTCAAATCTCGGACAAGTGACATACCGATGACAAAGGGAACAACGTATGTTGTTATGCGGTTTGACCGATAAAGATCTTCGTAGAATATGTGGGAGCCAATATGAGCATCCAGGTTCCGCTATTGGTTATTGACCGGAGACGTGTCTCGGTCATGTCTACATAGTTCTCGAACACGTAGGGTCCACATGCTTAAAGTTCGATGACGGTTATATTATGAGTTTATGTGTTTTGATGTACCAAAGGTAGTTCGGAGTCCCGGGTGAGATCGGGGACATGACGAGGAGTCTCGAAATGGTCGAGACGTAAAAATCGATATATTGGACAACTATATTCGGACATCGGAACAGTTCCGAGTGATTCGGGTATTTCGGAGTACCGGGGAGTTACGGGAATTCACCGGGAGAAGTATTGGGCCTTATTGGGCCATACGGGAATAGAGGAGAGAGGCCAAAAGGAAGGAGGTGCGCGCCCCCCTGTGGTCCGAATTGGACAAGGGGTGCAGCCCCCTTTTCCTTCTCCCTCTCCCCCTCTTTCCTTCTCTCCTACTCCTGAAAGGAAAGGGGAATCCTACTAGGACTTGGGAGTCCTAGTAGGACTCCCCACACTTGGCGCGCCCCCTCTAGGGCCGGCCTCTCCCTCCGTCCTTTATATACGGGGGCAGGGGGCACCTCTAGACACAACAATTGATCTCTTGGATCTCTTAGCCGTGTGCGGTGCCCCCCTCCACCATAATCCACCTCGATAATATCGTAGCGGTGCTTAGTCGAAGCCATGCGTCGGTAGCAACATCATCATCGTCACCACGCCATCGTGCTGACGGAACTCTTCCTCAAAGCTCGGCTGGATCGGAGTTCGAGAGACGTCAGCGAGCTGAACGTGTGCTGAACTCGGAGGTGCCGTGCGTTCGGTACTTCATTGGTCGGATCGTGAAGACGTACGACTACATCAACCGCGTTGTGCTAACGCTTCCGCTTTCGGTCTACGAGGGTACGTGGACAACACTCTCCCCTCTCGTTGCTATGCATCACCATGATCTTGTGTGTGCCTAGGAATTTTTTTGAAATTACTACGTTCCCCAACAGGTCTTGGCGTCGGCGATGCACTGCTCGATGGACGCTTGCAGCCGCGTGGTAGCCGGCGCGGCGTCCTTCGCTGACTTGGCTCGTTTTTTGGCGTCCGGGCGCCCATCGGCCGCGCCGGGCGTGGGCGCTTCCGGCTTGTACGCCTCCTTGGCCTTGGCGAGGGTGCGCCGGACGTCCGCCCACTTCTCGCACTTCTCGATCCGGGAGAACACGTAGAGGTACTTGAACTCTTGGTTAGTGCTGCTGTCCTGGCGGTAGATGCCGAATGAACCATCTGCGCCGAGGAACAAGTGTCGGCGACGCACGGCGAAAATGAGCGAGAGACTGGCGTCTGTGCATACCTGACCCTCGGTGTTGGCGCCGCTTTCCGGGCGAGCTGCGACCTCCTCGACGATCCCATGCCATTTGTTGCACGTCGTTTGGATGAGCACTCAATGGTTCGCCATGGCCTTCGAGCCGCACTTCATGTGGATGGTGGCGAAGTAGGGGTCGACCAACTTGCGCTCGTCGAACTCCGACTTGATGGGCTCCCAGTACGTGTCGGCGCTCTGGTTCGTGCCGGTGATCGGGTCGAGGCAGACGGTTTTCCACGCTTCGGCGAGGCACTCGTCTTCTTTGGACGCCCACTTGACGCGCGGCTCGCCTGTCTTGGCCGCCCGCTTCTTCTTTTTCTCTTTCCTCGCCGGAGCAGGCGCCGGTTCCTCCTCCTCCTCCTCCTCGCCATAGTCGAGCTCGTCGTCCATGTCGCCGGTGAGGTCCATTGTATCGTCTTGAGCATTGAACCTGGGGAAGGCGGCGGCGGCCGAGCCGCTCGTGATGATGTCGTCCATGTCGGCTTCCGTGCGTCGGGGTTGCCGAGATGCGACGACGAGGCTTGCGAGAAGTGCAGTGCGTCACGGCGCAGAGGCGGCGTCGGGGAGGCTGCGTAAGCCGGCGGTGAGTAGGTGTAGGGGGGTACTGGACGCCGGTGAACGCGGGTGAGGGCGTGCGCTGGGCGGGGTGGCCATGTGGAAAGGTGATGTTGGGGTTGAACCCGCCGTGCACGTCGCCGTCGGCGTAGCTAGGCGAGGGCGCGCAACCCTAGGGGTGTGTCGACGGCGAGAAACCAGCCGGCGACCTGACGCTCTGCTGGCTCCAGGGAGCGTGCGGGCCATGGCCGCCGGGTGGATTCATCATCTCCGCATGAGACACCTCTGCTTGCTCCGCCGCGCGAGACGCCTCTGCCTGCTCCGCCGCAGCCGCCGCCGCCCTGTCCCGGGCCCTCTTGGCGTTGAGCCTCTTCCGACGATCGGTGGTGACAGCCTCCCGGCGCTGAATCTCCGCCTTCTAGTCGGTTTGGACGGCTGCACGTCGGCTTTCTCTGCTTTGGCTGGGTGGCATCGGCATCGGTAGCGGCGCGAGGGGCCGTGTACTTCTTCGGCGGCATGGTGGCCGGATGGAGGGGAGATGGAGGAGAATGGCGGGAGAAGAGGGGCAGAAGGGGGGAATGGAGGGAAATGGAGAGGGAAAAGCGGGGGGATCGGCGGGAAAAAGGGCCTTCTCTCGCCGACAGAGCGGACCCACGCGCCTTTTCGCTTCGGCCGGCGCCCCCAGGCGACCCCCGGGGGCTTGGGATCGGCTCGGGTTCGCCGGCTGTTATTTCGGCCCAAACCGGCGATAAACAAGGCCATGTGGGCAACTGGACCGATTTTTCGGCGCCGACGCTAAAAGAAGAGCCCGGGAGGGCATGTTGGAAGCGCGAGTGGAGATGCTTTAACTACTCTACTCCGTGGAACCCCGTAAATAAATTCCATAATGCAGCAGGACACATTTGATACCCTAGCGTTGGACCACCGGAGTTGCGATCTCCGACATTGAAGCTTCATTGATCCCACCATGTTCGGCGCTAGTGCTTCTAAAAGCAACCTCTCAGGTATCCTACGCATGGACCATTTTGGCAATGCCCATAGGTTGGTTGAGTGATGAGTCTACTCGCATGAAACTACCGGAATGCTACTGCGCACCATACCACTAGTTTCTACTTTCTACATGATCGATACCCAGCAAGATCTTTGTAGTAGTATTTCCTTGGACCAAGGTAGGGGTGCATGTCGTATTAGCGTTCATGTCGTTCTGGCGGGATCCCGGATCCGGTATGATACATACGTGTTGCGCGCAGCTGAGCTGGGCGAAGTAAGCAGGCCGCGCACTCTGCCCCCGGATCGAGCCCCCACATTTAATCGGCATGGCCGCTCGCTCCCCGTTGCTTCCTCCTCCTCCGATCCGATCCCTCGCCCCGCGCCCGCGCGCGCTCTGCCGTGCCCCGGTCGCCCGCGGGGAGGGCTAGGCGAGATGGGCCGGACACGCGCCCAGCGGGAGCGCGCGCGGCAGCACACGTCCCTGTCGCCCGCACGGACCACCCTGAGGGCGCAGCCTGCAGGTCAGACCTCAATTATGGCGGACGCGCCCTCTCGCAGCTCCCCTGGCCTGCCCGGTCAGTTCAGCTCACCCGGCCGCCCAGAGCGATCGCTCCCGGCCCCCGGCCCCCCCGGGGGCTCCAAGAACCGGTCCCTGTACATGCACGCTGTCACTGGCCGGCTTAATGCTCTCGCCTTGTCCCCGCGCGCGCCCGCCGTCCCCGTCATCGTGCCCGTCGCCGTCGTAAGAATCCAGCGCGCGGCCTTCAGAGGGCTTCTACGCCACCAGTTTCGCGGAGGCGGATCGCGGGCGGATACGGATTGGGGAGAGGGATGGGTGGTGGCTTTTGTTTCCGGGGCCCGATCACGTCGGCGTCGAGATGTGTCCGTGCTCATCCGAGAGGCGCGAATTGATGCACCAACCTCCACCTAGCCTAGCTCCACTTTGATGGCCGATGCCGAGAGCGCGCGCTGGAAATGCACGTACGCACGCAGCGCAGCGCAGGAACATTTCTCTGCCATTCCGCTGGACATGCACCCATGCCCATTCCACTGCCCGTGATGAACATCATGAACAGAACTTCTACCGCTCCTTTGTATCCTCTTCTTGGATCTCCTCCTAAATTTGATAGGGAGGCAAGAATAGATGGAAGCGGTATCTGGTCGGTCTTACCATTACTCCATTAGGTTACCGTTAGATGGCTAGCTGGAGTGGAGCCATATGAGGCTAGCTATAGTGGGGTAACTTAGATAGTAACTTAACACATCCCAACACAATTTTGCTTATGTGACAAGTATTTAATAAGGAAAGAGGTGCTTGTGGTAACATAATATGTTACTGTAACATAGCGCTTCCCGAAACAAAATGAGTCTATGAGCTAATAAATGAAACCATCTATAACACTACTACTTAGTTACTTTGTACTATGAAGATAGTAACTTAGACTAGTGTCATATGCACGACACTAATATAAGTTACTCCCCACTATGACCAGCCTGAGTGCATGAAAATGTAGTTCCGGTTGCAGCGGCTCGATCTGTGCTCTTCACTCGCCGGACCCGTGCTACTTACTCGAAGGTTGTTGTGCAGGCCGGGGACCAGCAGATCGATCTTCCTAGTCCAACCCTTCTCCTACCGAGCGATCTATCTGTGCATCATTCAACTGTTGGTCGTCTATTAATGGCTAATGTAAGGCGTAGTCAACACTTTTGAATGATTAAGCAGAGGCGTTAATCTGCTGTGTGCGGTGCATTGTATCTGTGTGAGGCGACTAACACACAGCAGGTGGTCCAAGAGCAGACTAATTGCATCGTCCCTGCAAGTTGGTAATCGGTCAAACATCCTTGGGAGGTTGACTAAAAAAATGTTTGTTACTACCTCAGCCCGGCCTTACCTAGTCCCCTCGTATTTTGAATAATATTTTGACTATAGCTCTAACTAATAAAATATATCCCCCCAAAAAATAATAAAATATAAATTATGTGTACTAACAAAAATAATATCACTGATATCAAATTTTTGATGGTGATGATATTTTTTGACCATATTTTTCTGTTACATGCATTAAATTTTTGATAGTCAAAGATGTGGTCATATTTTTTGAAGCTTTATCATGTGGTACTTAATTAGTATTTGAAGTATGAATTCCAAAGACAAAAAATGAGAAAATGATTGTAAACATACATACTACTACCTCCGTCCTGGTTTATTGGTCATCTTCATATTTTGTGCTAAAATTTAATCATATATTTAACTGACAAAATGTTAATGCATGTCATAAAAAATTATATTGTTAGATTCATATTTAAACATAGTTTTCAATGACACTACTTTTTGTGATATATGCATTAACATTTAGTTAATTAAATTCATGGTCAAAATTTGACACAAAATAGTAAAGGAATCAATAAACCAGGCGGAGATAGTATGACGAAACGTCGGATCTGTTGCCGCGTAGGTGTCGAGTCTAGGGTACGTACATTTATTTTATTTTTCGAGTAAAGGGTACATACATGTTTGAACTTACAAATATCGATGTTATCCATGTGCCGGTCTTTTGCCTCGGCAAGCAACACGCGTGCTGCCGACCTCTCGTATTAATAACGTCGTGCGGACACTTCTCTCCGGTGCGGCGGTGCCGAGCAGCTGGATCATTGCACCTCCAGGATGGGGCGCGAGTAGTGCAACGGAGACTTGGTGACCGGTGAGCGCCGGCCGGCGTCCCGCGATTACATCAACAGAGACATTCGAAGGTAGAATACACCATTGACAAAACGCTAAGGTGGTGGGTGCTAGCCACCGGCCAACCAGAACCTTGAGAGTCACCTTTTCCGGAGCTGGTGAGGTGAGTCGATCGCATGCAAATTCTTCTTTTTGCACTTGGCGCCTGATAACAGTCAAGAATGGCATCAATGGAGTAACCCTAACCTACACAATCAACGAGCTACAGTTCGCTGAGGTGGTCCAGGCGATGACATTTACGGATCTGAGAGAGACGGTCGCACTCGCATCATGGCGTCGATCGCCACCTAGCTAGACGTGGCTGCCGATGCTAGATTCTATCCAGCTCGGCGAGAAAGATAGATCGACCACCTGTACACCCCACTGGCCGACGGAGGGGTCGGTCGAGCCGGTGGCCTGGCCGCGAGCGCATGCGGCATGCTTCATGTTTAGTCGCCGGAGTGGTCCTCGGTCGATCGCTTCCTCGCCGGCGTCTGCGTATGCACAACGTACTTGTACGCGGCTCGTCGTGTCGGAGCTCGCCGTCAGGCGTGATGGAGATCAAGGCAGGGGCTGCTGCTGATTTCTGTCACTGGGGAGTACGTACGGCTGCGCCGTGTCAAATTTATTCTCCATGTTGGACCTCGGAACTTGGAATATGGACATTTATATTTGGTGCTCATGCATTCTATACCATTTTTTTCCAGGGTTATGCAATCCATACAGGCGCTTCCTACTTGCCGGTTCAGGCGCCCATTATAGGCCATTTTGCTAACGGGCGCTTGAAACACAGACCCCCTCCTGCTTCACGGCGAGTCGAACTCTTGACCTCCATGTACGCAGCAGCCTGTAGTAATCAGCTGGGTCACAACGCCTCTTATGATTACTTCCCCCTTTTCCTCTCGTTCTTTTTTTTCTTTGCGGGAATGCCATCATAGCGGTTTATATTTAATGGGTAAATACGGATACATCGTTAAAGAGTACATCTACTAAGAACTCCGGAGACTCCGACTTCCAAACAATAGTTTGAGAGTTTTCCGAGTTCCTAGACAACACATCTGCCGCCATATTGGCCTTCCTAGGACAATGATTAAATACTATAGAAGAAAAAATATGAGCTAAAAGGAGCACTCTTCATAGATGGCTGCTACAGGGCCCAACGAATTTCCATCATTATGCATCGCATCAATAACCTCCAAGCAATCTGCCTCTACATGAATTCCATTCCAGCCCATCTTGTTAGCAAGAAGAAGACCATCTCTCATGCCCCGAGCTTTTGCCGTCGCCAGTCCTCAACAAAAGGGATATCACTGCATGAGGCAGCCAAGAATGTGCCCGTGTCACCGCGCAAGATAGCTCCAGTGCTTCCTGAACTGCCCTCATAGTCAAAACTTTGATCAATGTTGAGCTTCACCGGACCCTCCGGCGGCTTTTGCCACCCATGCCTTTTGATTTTTGCTTTCTTAACCCTAGCTCTTGTGAAGTTTTTGGTTAGTGTTGCTACGGCCTGCGCCAATCTTGTTGGGTCCTGCAAAATCTGTTCATGAGTGAATCGGCGACTTTCCCACCAGATGTACCAGACAGCCGTCACCAGAAGATCATTGCACCGCACACCACCCACCGCTGATTGTAAAGAATTTTGTGAAAGAAGAAGATCGGCCAGAACCGCTCCTCCCTCCCTTTCAGCTGTACAAACCTCACTGATCAAAGAATCCAGACCAAGTATACGCCGGACTTCTTGCACCTGTGTGTATTGGAATAAAGCATGTTTTATACTCTCACAATCAGAGGTGCGAAGTGGGCATTGAGAGCTGTTAATCATGTGCCTGTTAGCTAGGATACCATGACAAAGGGATGGCTCCCAATAAAGCTCTCCATACATTGATTTTAATCCTGGGTAGCACACATAATTTCCAAATGGTTTTCCAGATTGGACTAGTACTTGAGCTTTGAACCGAGTTTTTCATTCTCAACTTTCGTCCATGTTGGTGTTCCCATTCTTCATAGTAGGCCGACCTTACAGAAAAAATACCATTCTTGTTGAAATGCCATGAGATCAAGTCCTCCATCATCCCAAGAGCCAACGAGATATTCATGATTCATTGTACATCAATAGGCCAAAACAATTCTTTGAGCAACTGCTCATCCCACGTTCTATTATCTGTATCAGTGAGTTCAGAGACTTTGGTAATTACTCGGTTACCCCTCGGGGTCATTACTCGCTGTGTTGGGCTAATTGGGATCAATGGGCCATTCCAGATGTTTACCTGAGAGCCTTCCCCTACTCTCCATATGTGCTCCCTTTTTAAAGTTTGAATTCCACTCCACAAACTTTGCCACGTGTATGAGCTTCCTTTCTTAAGGCTGCAATTAAGAAGGTCGCCATCAGGGAAATACTTTGCCCTTAGAACTCTAGCACATAGTGCTTCTGGTTCACATAGTAACCTCCAACACTGCTTTGCTAACAGTGCCATATTGAAACAGTGCAAATCTTTGAATCCCATGCCCCCTCTATTTTTTGGAACACACATATTCCACCACGCAAACCAGTGCATGTGTTTTTTAATCTCATCAACTCCCCACCAGTACTTAGACATGGTTGTCGTAATGCTGTTGCAAATCTGTTTAGGCAAATTGAACACTGACATAACATAGGAAGGAATTGGTTGAATGACTCCTTTCAGTAACACTTCCCTACCACCAACAGATAACAACTTTTGTCCTTCCACCCTCTAATTGTGCTCAACACTTCTGTCAACAAGGTGCTGGAAGCAATCAGACCTATCAACTCCCACAATGGGGGGCAACCCCAAATATTTATTCGTGTTCGCTTCTGCCATAATATTTAAAGTTGTACACACCTCCACCCTAGTATCAACAGGAGTACATGGGCTGAAAAATATGCTCGATTTGGCCTCACTCACCAACTGCCCTCATGCCTCACAGTAGTCATCAAGGACCCTCCGAAGACTTGTAGTGTTTATAGAATCAGCCCTCATCACGATAAGAGAACCGCCAACAAAAAGTAGGTGTGATACTGAGGGTTCATCTCGACACACCCTGGCTCGAAGTAAATTAACCGCTTCCTGCTCATGTGAGATCAGGCTAGAGAGGCCCTCAACACAGAGCAGGAACAAGTATGGTGACAGTGGGTCTCCCTGCCTGAGCCCCCTAGAAGGGACAAAGTAGTCAGATACATATTCTTAACTTGAACTTGGTACCTTATTGATCCGACGCATTCCATAATCAGTGCCACCCAGTTGGGTGTGAATCCCAGCCGCAACATGATCTTCTCCAAAAAACACCATTCGATTCTATCATAGGCCTTGTGCATATCAAGCTTCACCGCACAAGTACCATACTTTCCAGTAGTTTTCCTCTTAATAGCATGATAAGATTCAAATGCCACCAAAAAGTTATTCGTGATCAAACGCCCTGGCACAGATGCACTCTGATTCGGTGAGATAATATCATAGAGGAGATATTTAAGACAACCTGCTAGAAGTTTTGAAATCACATCTGGGTTATGCACCTTTGGGATGAGCACAATAGTGGTGTTGTTCCATCCCTCTTGAATCTTCCTTGAGTTTACAGCCAATAACATTTCATCTGTCAAGTCCTCCCCTATAATATGCCAAAATCTTTTATAGAATACAACATGTAAACCGTCCCGGCTGGGCGCTTTAAATTCACCAATCTTGAGAGAGCTTTTTTGACCTCCTCCCGAGTGTACAGTTTATTCAGTTCATCATTCATTACACGGTTTAACCTTCTGTATAACAGTAGCGTCCGGTTCCAAAACACCGGATGTAAAGAGGTTAGAGAAGTCTGCTGGATGTACTTTGATCAGCTCTTGATCCTCTGTCCACTCACCATTCTCTTTCTGTAACCTCTTGATGAAATTCTTCTTCCTTTGACCATTAGCGGCCCTATGAAAAAAAGTAGTATTTTGATCCCCACGAGTGAGCCAGTCGGCCCTTTCTCATTGGAGATAGTATATTTCTTCTTGCTCAAGTAGTTTCTCAATTTCAAAGTGCAGCTGATGTTGTTTTACCACTGCCTCATCATTCAGTGGTCCTGGTAGGACTAGATTAAGTTCTTTCTGTAGCTCATGCAGCCTAGTTCTTGGCCCCTTAAGGACCTCCTTGTCCCAGCGGTGAAGCCCAGGATGTACGTCCGCTGTTGTTTCTATAAACGATGCCATCCCCATCGCCTTGCGTTTGTCCCAGGCCACTTGCACTATTGTTTCAATGTCCTCTTCGGCCAACCAGTGTGCCTCAAATTTACGAGGCCCACTTGGTCCTCTTGGTTGAACACCAAGCTGAAAATTAGTGTCAATCAGCACCGGCCTATGATTAGACTTGTCGAAGTCCTTGTTCGACACACCAAACATAGGAAACATATTAGCCCAAGTGATATTGCGAGTAGCACGGTCTAGGCATTCACAAATATGCCCACGCCGCCACGAGAATTTGTCACCTGTGTATGCTAAATCATCAAGCCCACAATCAGCAAGAGCGTCACTGAAATCTTGCATGCACCGTTACGGGCATGCATCACCACCATCTTTCTCATGGGCATATAGAATTTTATTAAAGTCTCCTTCTAACAGCCCCGGCAAGTCCATCGCTGCATGTGGTTGTCTCACATACTCCCACGAGAAATGTTTTCTTTCTCCACTAGGCTCACTATAGAAACTGGTGAAGTGCCAAGCCTAGCTACTACCTTCGTTTATCCGAATATAAATATAGTGTGGATGTACTTCAGAAGAAGTAACATCCAGTTTAGTGTACCAAAACATACTAAGCCACCACTCCTGCCATCACTTTCCGACACTGCCATTACCTTGAACCCCAAACGCCTTCTGAGCTTTTCTGCCTTTGCTTTACTTAGATATGCTTCAGGCAGAAAAAGTACATCCGGTCTTACCCGCCCTTGGATCCCCAAAAGCGCACGAACTGCCACAGGCTTCTTCATCCCATGGCAGTTCCAACATAGAAGTTTCATTGCGACCGCTCGGAGCTCTTTAAACGACCCCCTTCAGACACAAGAGATGAAAAAATCTTGACAAAGCAAGAGATGAAAAAAAATATTTTCTTTCTTTTTTTCTTTTTTTCTTTTTCTAAATTTCGTACACTTTTTCAAAATCCATGAACTCTTTCTTCAAATCAATGATTATTTTAAATCGATCAACTTTTTTAAATATTTGTGAACCTTCAAAATTGATGAACTCTTTTTCAAAATCGATGAACTTTTTTAAAAGTTACTGATTTTTAAAAAAACTACGATTATTTTTCAAATTTGTGAACTTTTAATGAAAACGATGTAATTTTAAAATCTGATGATTTTTTCTAAATCGATGAACTTTTTCCAAATTTGTGGTTTTTGAAAATTGATTAAAAAAATTCTAATTCATGAAATTCTTTGAATTCGTGAACATTTTTTAATTCATGGTTTTAAAAAAAAATCTGTGAACTTTCACTTTTTCTTCACTTTTTTTCAAAAAATTCAGGGTTTTTAAAATCTTGTTGCAATAAATAGCGCTGCTACACTTATTCTTAAATAGTTCGCGCTGGTAACATTCACTAGCTTCTGGTTGATCCAGTGGTTAGGCAACATGCACTCGAGCTAAACCTCCAGAGGTTGATTCCTCACGGGGGCAACATTTTCAGGTGATTTTTTGTGCTATAAATAATTTTATGCTGCGCTGCGTGTCCTGGGCCGGCCCACCACGTGCGGTAGTGAGTGCCAGCTGCCTGAACCAGTGTGAGGACTATGTCTCGCCTTATGCGAGTGCTACTTCCGTCTCGCTGAAGCAAATGCCTAAATCAGACTAAATTTTCGTGATATAATATAATTTCTAACTATACAGTTTATACATACAAAAATATCCTAATCCTTTTTTCCTTCCTTGAATCCTGCGCTGTACCTATTGGGCCCGCCTGTTAGCGAACGTTTAAAAGAAAGAAATAACAAAAAAAAATACAAGTTTTGGGCTTTCCCTATTTGCCGCACGTTGCAGCAAAGTGTCGCCGCAACGCACAGGCAGCGATCGGTACCGAGCACACTGGCCGGCCCAATTTGCAGCTGTACGGAAGCTTAGTGTTTCCGGTTTTGGGAACATTCTAGATGTTTCCAGCCGGGGTTTTTCCGGTTTGGGAACCTCCTAGAATTATCCTGAACGGTCTTTATTCTTTT
Source organism: Triticum aestivum (assembly GCF_018294505.1). Classification (NCBI taxonomy): domain Eukaryota; kingdom Viridiplantae; phylum Streptophyta; class Magnoliopsida; order Poales; family Poaceae; genus Triticum; species Triticum aestivum. The sequence goes on along the minus strand of NC_057802.1, from coordinate 355,377,560 downwards.
TATGTGTTTTACATTTTTATTTCCGTATCCTATTTTATTTGTACAGTTTCATTTTCTTTTCTTTTCTTTTTTATTTCCTTTAAACTTTTCTTTTTGCTTTTTCAACTTTATTTTTCTTTTAAGAAGAAGTTTACTTTTATTTGTTCAGAAATTCAAATATTATTCAGGGAATTTCAAAAAATATTCTTTATTTAGAAGAAAAAAAACATAATTATGAAAAATCTCCGTGACTTTCAAAAAATGTTCCTGTTTGCATAATTTTTTCACAAATTCAAAATATCCTAACGTTTTCGAACTTTGTCAAAATTCAGAAAATGTTTGGGGAATTACTTAAAATGTTCATGTTTTGAATTTTTTTTTATCATAATTTCAAAAATTATTCATGATTTTGGAAAAATGTTCCAGTTTTTTTAATTTGTTTACAAATTCAAAATATGTTCCTATTTTCAAAAATAGTTTGTAAATTAAAAACGTTCATGTTTGGGATTTTCAAATTGTTCTCAACTTCAAAATTTTGTTCTGAATTTCAAAAGTTGTCCCCATTTCCAAAAAAAATTCACACTTTCAAAAAATGTTCCGAGGATTACAAAAAAGTTTCCGTTTCAACTGTTTGTTCACGTATATAAAAAATGTTCTCCTTTTAGGAAAAATTCAGGATTTTTGAATTGTTCTCAGTCTAAAACAATTGTTCTGAATTTAAAATGTAGTCCCCGTTTTAAAATTTTGTTCACCAATTAAAAAAACCCCGTTTCAAAAAATGGTTCATGTTTTCAAAAAATTTGTAAAGAGTTCGAAAATGTTGGAGTTTTAACAAATTGTTTTGAAAAGATGTTCCATTTCTCGAGTTTTGTCTACAAATTTGAAAAATCTTTACCTTTTCAAAAATTGTTCCATAATTTGAAAAATTCTTCATAGTTTCAAAATATGATGAGAAATTTAAAAACTTATTCACGTTTGTTAAATTATTCGTAACTTTAATAAAGTGTTTGAATTTGAAACAGTGTTTGCAATTTTTTAAGTCATGTTCAGTTTACGCAGCTGAAAAATGTTCACCTATATAAAAAATGTTCGCACTGTAAAAAAATGTTCGAAGGATTAGAAAAAAGTTTCCGTTATAACTGTTTGGTCATGTATATAAAAAATGATCTCCTTTTCAAAAAAAATCTCAGTTAAAAAAAATTGTTCTGAATTTAAAATTTTGTTCACCAATTCAAAAAAATTACGTTTTCCAAAAATGTTCTGGAAAATGTTCATGTTTTCAAATATGTTCTAAAAATTTATAAAATGATCGAGTTTTAAATAAGTTGTCCAAAATTTCGAAAGATGTTCCTTTTTCCGAGTTTTGTTTACAAATTTGAAAAATGTTCCAGAATTTGAAAAATTCTTCATAGTTTAAAAAGATGATGAAAAATTTATAAATTTATCCGCGTTTCTTAATTTATTCGTAACATCAATAAAATGTTCGAAATTTGTAACATAGTTTGCAATTTTTAAGTAATGTTCAGTTTCCGCCACTCAAGAAAGTTCTTTTAAGATCCCTCTGCTCAGTATGTCAAGAATAGTCACCGGGTGGATTGGTTGTGCTAATACATGAAGCAGTTGGGGTGGAGTTCGAATCCCAGCACCCGTGTCACATTATTTTTGACCATTTTTCGCCAGACAGCTCGCTTCTGTTCAACTCGAATGGGCTGACCCAGTTGCGCGCGCCCTGTGCCAAGGGACGACTACTTGCTGTAGAACGCGGCGAATAGGAGCTCCCCAAGTTTTGCTCAAAGAAATAGAGTAAAATTCATCTACGGTGCCTCAATTTGCGTCGCGCGGTCACTTTGGTCACTGTACACAAGAACTCATGCAATACGGTCACTGTGTACAGGGAACAGTGAAAATACGGTCACTGTGTGCCGTAGACCGCTTGTACGCCGCAAATTTGACCAGTCCACGGGCTCCGCGTAGGTGGGCAGAGGATTTATGTGTTAGTGTCCTTTTGTGGGAGGGCGTTTTTGAAAAAAAAAACCGTTTAGATAGAAATCCCCAATTCCCCCCTCCAAATCCCTAGTTCTCGCCGTCGCCGCGCGCCCATCCTGTCCTCGCCGCCGCGCGCCCATCCTGTTCCTGCCGCCGCACGCTCATCCTGCCCTCGCCGCCGCGAGCCCATCCTGCCCTCGCCCCCGACTTTGCCATGTCTTCTGCTAGTTCTGCCCGGTCAGGTCTCCGCGGCCGGACAGTGGTGGTGCCACTCATCCCATGTCCTCACTGCCAGGCGATGGTGAGGTACTATGTTTCGAACACAGAGGATCACGAGGGTTGGGTGTTCTACAGATGTCCAAATCACTCCGTAAGTAATTTGAGTTGATTTTGTTCTTGGCAGCAGTTTTCCCCTCTCGTTGGTCAAAAGTTCACTTTTTTGCTGTTGGTTTGCAGCCTACTGGGTGTGATTTATGGTTTTGGGAGATGGAATATGTTGCGTACCTAGCGGATGCTCGTTTCTTGGTTGGAAACCAAGTTGTGGATGCCGTTGGAGCAACAGAAGAAAGGAGGGAAGAACTCATAACGGCTAGGAATGAAAGGAGAAGGATTGCAGCTCAACTGGCAACTAGTAGAGCTGCTTTGGCAAGGCCTGGCTCTCTGCAGCAGAACATGAGCAGGCACCAAGAAAGTGCATTGATTGGATTAGGTGCACAGATCTTGGTGCTGCTTAAGCTTCTGTTAGGTAGTGTGATGCTTTTGTGTGCCCTCTGTGTTCTACTATTGATGAAGAAGTGAGGACAAGTGCTCTCTGCAACAGAAGAAGTGACGAAGGAGTACTGTAGAAGAAGAAGAAGAAGAAGAAGAAGAAGTGATGAAGACAAGTGCTCATTTTGGTACTGGAGAAGTGAAGACCAGCTTCAGTAGTTTAGCATGTTTAGTATTGTCAGTAGCATTAGCATGTTTAGTACTTTCAGTAGTTTAATGTTAGGACATGGCTATGAAGTCAGTTTGGTTGTATCAAATGTTATGGTTGTCAAGGCTAGAAATGTATGAAGTGATCTATCTATCTATCTATCTATCTTGAATGCAAACATTGTCTCTCTTTATGAAATGAAAAGATAATTGTGAAATGTATGAAATATTCTGTTAACTTTCTATCTATCTATCTATCTATCCAGAAATGTATGAAGTATTCTGTTATCTTTCTGACATGATAATTGTGAAATGAGAATGGGTACTGTTTCATATCATCTTTATGAAATGAAAAGAATGGCAGCAATAATGTAATATGGAAGCAATATTGACATCAACAATAGAATGACAAGAAATGGGTAGACAGACAAGTCAGTTTTCATACCAAAGTGAGATAACAAGAAATGGGTAGACTGACACGACAGATAGATCCTGTAGTGCATCATCATTAGCACTACTCAAAATAGAGTACCATAAGATCTTTAGATAACAAGAAAGGGAAACACAGTCATAGTTTACATTGCTGAAAGAGTACTCTTGCTAAAACAAGACAAAGAGTCTCATAGATCATCTAAAGATGTCAAACATGCTTGATCTTTGTGGCACATTCCCAGCTTCCTCCATGTTTCTTTGTGCTTGTTTCCTCAGTTGTTCCTTCCTTGCTGCAAGGGATTGTCTCTCTGCTTGTTTCTTTGCAGCAAGGGCTTGTTTCTCTTCCTGCTTATTTGCTAGGAGTGCTTGTCTCTCTGCTTCCTTCTATGCAGCAATGGCTTTCTTCTCTTCTAGTTTCTTTGCAGCAGCAGCCTCCTTTAGTGCATTCTTCTCAGCAGCCAGTTCCTCCTTCCTCTCAGCAGAAAGCTCTCTTTGTGTCTCCACTATTATCTGCCTTGTCTCTGCTCTTGCCTGCCTCAGTATTGCCATTGCTTCCTTCTTCTATGCAGCTGCCTCTCTCTTCTTCTCAGCTTCTCTAGCCTTCTTTTCTGCTTTCTCATGCCTTCTTCTAGCAGCCTCTTCTGCTTTCTTCAATTCTGCTTCTATCCTTGCCCCTAGTATAGCTTGCTTCCTGTCTTCAAGTTCCTTCTCTCTTTGCTGCTTCATGGCCAACATCTTCTTAGCTAGCTCTCCCTGCTTGATTGTGTTAGTGCTTGTCTGGGCCTGGTTCAGCATTGCTTGTCCATTTGTTAGGAATGTTTATTCTGGGATTGGTGTGTGCTGAAGCACTCTAGGCAAAGGCCTCTGTACATACACATGTCAAGTGTCAATTGTCAACAAATGGAAATTATGTCACTAAAGCATGATTGAGAGCAAGTGAGCAAGAGTACTCATGTTTAAATTACCTGCTAAAGCATGTGATCCACCATAAGATCTTCTACTACTGTACTGGTCTCTGCACTTGTGTTGGCCTGCTGCTCATCAAACAAAAAGCTTGTTACAGTCTGCTGGTCCATAAGATCTGCTAGAGGTGGTAGACAGTTACCTGGGCTTGTTCTGGAGGTGGTTGTTGCTCCATATTAGCTTGTGAAGTTTCCAAATTGTCATCATGTTGGGGTGGAGGAGCTTGTGCATTGGGAGGTGGTAGACCAGCTTTCATATATTTGCATCCCTTGATATTGTGGTCAGGCTCACCACAGTAACTGCAGTGCATGATGACACCATGCCTTGACATCCTCCTGCCTCCATTACTACAAATAATCTCTTCTGGTCCCTTCCTTATGCTTTTGCAAGGCCTTCCAACATGCTTCTGGTAGTCTGGTGGATTAATTTCAGGCCCATTCATCTTCTCCCACTCAGTTATGTCCTTGCAAGGGTAGATGATGTTGCTATAAGCTTTCTTGAACATGGACACTGCGTAGCATTGATCCACTAAGGTTAGTGGATCTACTCTCTCATTCATACAGCATGCTATAACATGTATGCAAGTCACTCCACTTTTTTGCCATCTCATACAGCTGCAGGACTTGTTGTGCCAGTCTACTATGTAATTTGTTCCTCTATCCACCACTTGAAACACTCCATCTCCTGATTCATACACATAGCATGTGTTGGCCAGCTCTGTCAGCTTGTCAACTAGTTTCTTGATCTTAGGGCACATTACTCCTTGCATCTTCTCACCCTCAAAATGCTTAGTGTAGTGCCTTGCAGTCCACTATTGCTTGATCCTCTCAAACATTGAAAGAATTGGCAATTCTCTTGCCTCCAAGATATATCTGCACAAGCATTGCATGTTATGTTAACATCAGTGATAGGAAAGCATTGCATCTTATGTTAAAAAGAGTGAGAGGAAAGCATTGTAACTTACTTGTTGAACACCTCACACAAATTGTTGAGCAGAATGTCACACTTAGGTATGTCACTTTGGAAAGCCCTCACCCAAGTGTTTGGCTCCAACTCTTTCAACCAGTTGTATGCACCCTCATTCAGCACCTTCATCTCAAGCATGTACTGCTCATACTTAATAACTGTTGTGCTCCTAGCTATCTTCCACAATTGGTTCTTCAATGCATCATCTTTGTATAGCTCTTGGAAATTCTTCCACATATGCCTGACACAGAACCTATGTTCTGACTCAGGGAAAACTTTAGTCACAACATTTATTAGGCCCTACAAAATAGCATAGATCAATACAGAAAGTGTTAAACAAATGTATGCAAGTACACTAATCTAATTAGACCATCAGGCAATGTGGTTGCATATACCTTCTGCTTGTCAGACATTACTGTCCATGGGGATGTGTTGATAATACAAAGATCATTATTCAGCCTCTTAAGAAACCAAACCCAGTTAGGCTTGTCCTCCACTTCCACAACACCTATTGCTATGGGGAATATGCAATTATTTGGATCTATTCCTACTGCAACCAGCAACTGCCCTATGTATCTTGTTTTAATATGGCAGCCATCTATGAAGATCATAGGCCTGCAACCTTGGAGGTAGCCTCTCTTGCATGCATCAAGGCACATGTAGGCTTTGTTGAACCTAGCTTGATTATTCAGTGCAAGGAAAAATGAGCTACCAGGATTACTTCTCCTTATCTCATTTCCATAATCCCAAAACAGCTTGTACTGCCCTTCTTCATCTCCATGAATTATTTTCATAGCCAGCCTTCTTGCCCTCTGTAGCTTGGACCTAGTTGGTGTCATGTGCCATTCCTTTTGAACAACCCTTGAGAAGTTTCTAAGATTCATATCCTGATCAGCCCTGAAACTCTCAAGGTACTTCCTGGCTAGAAAAGGTGCTGTGAAAGCCTTGATTTTCCATTTTTTGCAGCAACTATGTTCTTCAACATATTTCTTTACCATGAAACATTTGGTTCTGCTGTCATAAGAAGCCCACAAATACCAGGTACAATCATCATCACATACTACTTTCACTCTCTTCCTGTCATTCGTTGGTAACTTGACATCAACTCTGTTCTTGCAGCTGTATTCCTTAATTGCTTTACTAAGCAAATCAACATTTTCAAACACTTGTCCAACATGAAACTTTGGATAAGTCAAATCCTCCTTTCTAAATGCTCTAAATTTGGTTTGCATTTCATCATCTGAATCAGGTGCCCAAAGATCTTCACCTTCAGATTCATAATCTGACATGTTTTCTTCCTTTCCTTCCCCTACAACTCCTTTATCTTTTGTTGCTGTTTTCTGCTTCATCTTCTCCTTCCTTTCAACTGGTTCATCCTCATCCAGATTGTCAGCATAAAGGTCATCATCATCATCATCACTGATTTCAAAATCACTATCTACCATGTCACCAGGATCAAAGTCACTGTCATCTGAGTCACTATCTGTTCCTACATTGCCTTCAAAGCATCTCTTCTTTGCTCTGGTTCTCCTCAATTGATGTGCTTCTGCATCTTCATCTACTGCATGTTGCTATGCTTCTCTTTGTTGCTCTACTTGCTCTGCATCTTCATGTGGCTCTGCTTCTCCTTCTTGTCCTACATGCTCTGCATCTTGATGTTGCTGTACATCATCATGTTGCCCTGCTTGTCCTTGTTGCTCTGCATTCTCCTCTGCTCCTTCACCAAATGTGCACTGCCTTCTTACAAACATGATGGATTGCCATCTTCATGTGGCACATTGTTTGGATACACAACCTGAATTGGTATAGGGCAGTCTTCTTCTGAATTTCCAGGCTTGCTACTATGAGGATTAGTACCATCTTTTGAAGGGCTAAACACTGGTGGAAGTTCAGCCCTTGGAAATTGGACCACATAATCAACAACCTTGTTAGTAATCAAGCTGTCATCATGATCAAGATAAATATTGAAGAAATGATGCCCAATAGACAGAAACATCATCATTTCATCAGTATCTGCCTTAGATCTGATATGTCTCAAAGAATTCTGAGTAATGTCAAGTATTGGGATTTGATAATATGCCTTCAACCTGCCTGCCATCTCCCAGCCAATCTCTTCTACTAGATGTTCCACCTGTTGGGAATCGTAGCATAATTTAAAATTTTTCTACGCTCACCAAGATGCATCTATGGAGTCTACTAGCAACGAGGGGAAAGGAGTGCATCTACATACCCTTGTAGATCGCGAGCGGAAGCGTTCCAATGAACATGGATGACGGAGTCGTACTCGCCGTGATCCAAATTACCGATGACCGAGTGCCGAACGGACGGCACCTCTGCGTTCAACACACGTACGGTGCAGCGACGTCTCCTCCTTCTTGATCCAGTAAGGGGGAAGGAGAGGTTGATGGAGATCCAGCAGCACGACGGCGTGGTGGTGGATGTAGCGGGTCTCGGCAGGGCTTTGCCAAGCTTCTGCGAGAGAGAGAGAGAGGTGTTGCAGGGGAGGAGGGAGGCGCCCAAGGCTGTAGGTTGCTGCCCTCCCTCCCCCCCTTTATATAGGCCCCCTGGGGGGGCGCCGGCCCAGGGAGATGGGATCTCCAAGGGGGGGCGGCGGCCAAAGGGGGGGAAGGGGTGCCTTGCCCCCCAAGGCAAGGGGGAAGCTCCCCCCTAGGGTTCCCAACCCTAGGCGCATGGGGGGAGGCCCAAGGGGGGCGCCCCAGCCCACTAAGGGCTGGTTCCCTTCCACTTTCAGCCCACGGGGCCCTCCGGGATAGGTGGCCCCACCCGGTGGACCCCCGGGACCCTTCCGGTGGTCCCGGTACAATACCGGTAACCCCCGAAACTTTCCCGGTGGCCGAAACTTGACTTCCTATATATAATTCTTCACCTCCGGACCATTCCGGAACCTCTCGTGACGTCCGGGATCTCATCCGGGACTCCGAACAACTTTCGGGTTTCCGCATACATATATCTCTACAACCCTAGCGTCACCGAACCTTAAGTGTGTAGACCCTACGGGTTCGGGAGACATGCAGACATGACCGAGACGCCTCTCCGGTCAATAACCAACAGCGGGATCTGGATACCCATGTTGGCTCCCACATGTTCCACGATGATCTCATCGGATGAACCACGGTGTCGAGGATTCAATCAATCCGTATGCAATTCCCTTTGTCAATCGGTATGTTACTTGCCCGAGATTCGATCGTCGGTATCCCAATACCTTGTTCAATCTCGTTACCGGCAAGTCTCTTTACTCGTACCGCAATGCATGATCCCGTGACTAACGCCTTAGTCACATTGAGCTCATTATGATGATGCATTACCGAGTGGGCCCAGAGATACCTCTCCGTCACACGGAGTGACAAATCCCAGTCTCGATCCGTGCCAACCCAACAGACACTTTCGGAGATACCCGTAGTGCACCTTTATAGTCACCCAGTTACGTTGTGACGTTTGGCACACCCAAAGCACTCCTACGGTATCCGGGAGTTGCACGATCTCATGGTCTAAGGAAAAGATACTTGACATTGGAAAAGCTCTAGCAAACGAAACTACACGATCTTTTATGCTATGCTTAGGATTGGGTCTTGTCCATCACATCATTCTCCTAATGATGTGATCCCGTTATCAATGACATCCAATGTCCATAGTCAGGAAACCATGACTATCTGTTGATCAACGAGCTAGTCAACTAGAGGCTTACTAGGGACACGTTGTGGTCTATGTATTCACACATGTATTACGATTTCCGGACAATACAATTATAGCATGAATAATAGACAATTACCATGAACAAAGAAATATAATAATAACCATTTATTATTGCCTCTAGGGCATATTTCCAACAGTCTCCCACTTGCACTAGAGTCAATAATCTAGTTACATTGTGATGAATCGAACACCCATTGCGTCCTGGTGTTGATCATGTTTTGCCCTAGGGAGAGGTTTAGTCAACGGATCTGCTACATTCAGGTCCGTATGTACTTTACAAATATCTATGTCTCCATTTTGAACACTTTCACGAATGGAGTTGAAGCGACGCTTGATATGCCTGGTCTTCCTGTGAAACCTGGGCTCCTTCGCAAGGGCAATAGCTCCAGTGTTGTCACAGAAGAGAGTCATCGGGCCCGACGCATTGGGAATCACCCCTAGGTCGGTAATGAACTCCTTCATCCAGACTGCTTCCTGTGCTGCCTCCGAGGCTGCCATGTACTCCGCTTCACATGTAGATCCCGCCACGACGCTTTGCTTGCAACTGCACCAGCTTACTGCTCCTCCATTCAAAATATACACGTATCCGGTTTGTGACTTCGAGTCATCCAGATCTGTGTCGAAGCTAGCGTCGACGTAACCCTTTACGACGAGCTCTTCGTCACCTCCATAAACGAGAAACATATCCTTAGTCCTCTTCAGGTACTTCAGGATATTCTTGACCGCTGTCCAGTGTTCCATGCCGGGATTACTTTGGTACCTTCCTACCAAACTTACGGCAAGGTTTACATCAGGTCTGGTACACAGCATGGCATACATAATAGACCCTATGGCCGAGGCATAGGGGATGACACTCATCTTTTCTATATCTTCTGCCGTGGTCGGGCATTGAGCCTTGCTCAATTGCACACCTTGCAATACAGGCAAGAACCCCTTCTTGGACTGATCCATACTGAACTTCTTCAATATCTTGTCAAGGTATGTACTCTGTGAAAGACCAATGAGGCGTCTTGATCTATCTCTATAGATCTTGATGCCTAATATATAAGCAGCTTCTCCAAGGTCCTTCATTGAAAAACACTTATTCAAATAGGCCTTTATACTTTCCAAGAATTCTATATCATTTCCCATCAACAGTATGTCATCCACATATAATATGAGAAATGCTACAGAGCTCCCACTCACTTTCTTGTAAACACAGGCTTCTCCATAAGTCTGTGTGAACCCAAACGCTTTGATCATCTCATCAAAGCGAATGTTCCAACTCCGAGATGCTTGCACCAGCCCATAGATTGAGCGTTGGAGCTTGCATACTTTGTTAGCATTCTTAGGATCGACAAAACCTTCCGGCTGCATCATATACAACTCTTCCTTAAGGAAGCCGTTAAGGAATGCCGTTTTGACGTCCATCTGCCATATCTCATAATCATAGTATGCGGCAATTGCTAACATGATTCGGACGGACTTCAGCTTCGCTACGGGTGAGAAAGTCTCATCGTAGTCAACCCCTTGAACTTGTCGATAACCCTTAGCGACAAGTCGAGCTTTGTAGATGGTCACATTACCATCTGCGTCCGTCTTCTTCTTAAAGATCCATTTGTTTTCTATGGCTCGCCGCTCATCGGGCAAGTCTGTCAAAGTCCATACTTTGTTTTCATACATGGATTCTATCTCGGATTTCATGGCTTCTAGCCATTTGTCGGAATCCGGGCCCGCCATCGCTTCTTCATAGTTCGAAGGTTCACCGTTGTCTAACAACATGATTTCCAGGACAGGGTTGCCGTACCACTCTGGTGTGGAACGTGTCCTTGTGGACCTACGAAGTTCAGTAACTTGATCCGAAGCTTCATGATCATCATCATTAACTTCCTCCCCAGTCGGTGTAGGCACCACAGGAACATTTTCCCGCGCTGCGCTACTTTCCGGTTCGGAAGGGGTGACTATCACCTCATCAAGTTCCACTTTCCTCCCACTCAATTCTTTCGAGAGAAACTCCTTCTCTAGAAAGGACCCGTTCTTGGCAACGAAGATCTTGCCCTCGGATCTGAGGTAGAAGGTATACCCAATAGTTTCCTTAGGGTATCCTATGAAGACGCATTTTTCCGACTTGGGTTCGAGCTTTTCAGGTTGAAGTTTCTTGACATAAGCATCGCATCCCCAAACTTTTAGAAACGACAGCTTAGGTTTCTTCCCAAACCATAATTCATACGGTGTCGTCTCAACGGATTTCGACGGAGCCCTATTTAAAGTGAATGCGGCAGTCTCTAAAGCATAGCCCCAAAATGAGAGCGGTAAATCGGTAAGAGACATCATAGATCGCACCATATCCAATAGAGTGCGATTACGACGTTCGGACACACCGTTTCTCTGAGGTGTTCCAGGCGGCGTGAGTTGTGAAACTATTCCACATTTCCTTAAGTGTGTACCAAATTCGTGACTTAAATATTCTCCACCACGATCTGATCGTAAGAATTTTATTTTCCTGTCACGTTGATTCTCGACTTCACTCTGAAATTCCTTGAACTTTTCAAAGGTTTCAGACTTGTGTTTCATTAGGTAGACATACCCATATCTACTTAAATCATCAGTGAGAGTGAGAACATAACGATATCCTCCGCGAGCCTCAACACTCATTGGACCGCACACATCGGTATGTATGATTTCCAATAAGTTGGTTGCTCGCTCCATTGTTCCGGAGAACGGAGTCTTGGTCATCTTACCCATGAGGCATGGTTCGCACGTGTCAAATGATTCGTAATCAAGAGACTCCAAAAGTCCATCTGCATGGAGCTTCTTCATGCGCTTGACACCAATGTGACCAAGGCGGCAGTGCCACAAGTATGTGGGACTATCGTTATCAACTTTACATCTTTTGGTATTCACACTATGAATATGTGTAACATCACGTTCGAGATTCATCAAAAATAAACCATTGACCAGCGGGGCATGACCATAAAACATATCTCTCAAATAAACAGAACAACCATTATTCTCGGATTTAAATGAGTAGCCATCTCGAATTAAACGAGATCCAGATACAATGTTCATGCTCAAAGCTGGCACTAAATAACAATTATTGAGGTTTAAAACTAATCCCGTGGGTAGATGCAGAGGTAGCGTGCCGACGGCGATCACATCGACCTTGGAACCATTCCCGACGCGCATCGTCACCTCGTCCTTCGCCAGTCTCCGTTTATTCCGTAGTTCCTGTTTTGAGTTACAAATATGAGCAACCGCACCGGTATCAAATACCCAGGAGCTACTACGAGTACTGGTAAGGTACACATCAATTACATGTATATCACATATACCTTTGGTGTTGCCGGCCTTCTTCTTGTCCGCTAAGTATTTGGGGCAGTTCCGCTTCCAGTGACCACTTCCCTTGCAATAAAAGCACTCAGTCTCGGGCTTGGGTCCATTCTTTGACTTCTTCCCGGTAACTGGTTTACCGGGCGCGGCAACTCCCTTGCCGTCCTTCTTGAAGTTCTTCTTACCCTTGCCCTTCTTGAACTTAGTGGTTTTATTCACCATCAACACTTGATGTTCTTTTCTGATCTCTACCTCAGCTGATTTCAGCATTGAATATACCTCAGGAATGGTCTTTTCCATCCCCTGCATATTGAAGTTCATCACAAAGCTCTTGTAGCTTGGTGGAAGCGACTGGAGGATTCTGTCAATGACCGCGTCATCCGGGAGATTGACTCCCAGCTGAGACAAGCGGTTATGCAACCCAGACATTCTGAGTATGTGCTCACTAACAGAACTGTTCTCCTCCATTTTACAGCTGAAGAACTTGTCGGAGACATCATATCTCTCGACCCGGGCATGAGCTTGAAAAACCAGTTTCAGCTCCTCGAACATCTCGTATGCTCCATGTTTCTCAAAACGCTTTTGGAGACCCGGTTCTAAGCTGTAAAGCATGCCGCACTGAACGAGGGAGTAATCATCAGCACGTGATTGCCAAGCGTTCATAACGTCTTGGTTCTCTGGGATTGGTGCTTCACCTAGCGGTGCTTCTAAGACATAATCTTTCTTGGCTACTATGAGGATGATCCTCAGGTTCCGGACCCAGTCCGTATAGTTGCTGCCATCATCTTTCAGCTTGGTTTTCTCTAGGAACGCGTTGAAATTGAGGACAACGTTGGCCATTAGATCTACAAGACATAGTGTAAAGATTTTAGACTAAGTTCATGATAATTAAGTTCATCTAATCAAATTATTTAATGAACTCCCACTCAGATAGACATCCCTCTCGTCATCTAAGTGAAACATGATCCGAGTTTAACTAGGCCGTGTCCGATCATCACGTGAGACGGACTAGTCAAGATCGGTGAACATCTCCATGTTGATCGTATCTTCTATACGACTCATGCTCGACCTTTCGGTCCTCCGTGTTCCGAGGCCATGTCTGTACATGCTAGGCTCGTCAAGTCAACCTAAGTGTATTGCGTGTGTTCCGAGGCCATGTCTGTACATGCTAGGCTCGTCAACACCCGTTGTATTCGAACGTTAGAATCTATCACACCCGATCATCACGTGGTGCTTCGAAACAACGAACCTTCGCAACGGTGCACAGTTAGGGTGAACACTTTCTTGAAATTATTATAAGGGATCATCTTACTTACTACCGTCGTTCTAAGCAAATAAGATGCAAAAACATGATAAACATCACATGCAATCAAATAGTGACATGATATGGCCAATATCATTATGCTCCTTTGATCTCCATCTTCGGGGCACCATGATCATCTTCGTCACCGGCATGACACCATGATCTCCATCATCATGATCTCCATCATTGTGTCTTCATGAAGTCGTCACGCCAACGATTACTTCTACTTCTATGGCTAACGCGTTTAGCAACAAAGTAAAGTAATTTACATGGCGTTATTCAATGACACGCAGGTCATGCAAAATAATAAAGACAACTCCTATGGCTCCTGCCGGTTGTCATACTCATCGACATGCAAGTCGTGATTCCTATTACAAGAATATGATCAATCTCATACATCACATATATCATTCATCACATCTTCTGGCCATATCACATCACATAGCACTTGCTGCAAAAACAAGTTAGACGTCCTCTAATTGTTGTTGCAAGTTTTTACGTGGTTTGTAGGTTTCTAGCAAGAACGTTTTCTTACCTACGTATGACCACAACGTGATTTGCCAATTTCTATTTACCCTTCATAAGGACCCTTTTCATCGAATCCGTTCCGACTAAAGTAGGAGAGACAGACACCCGCTAGCCACCTTATGCAACTAGTGCATGTCAGTCGGTGGAACCTGTCTCACGTAAGCGTACGTGTAAGGTCGGTCCGGGCCGCTTCATCCTACAATGCCGCCGAAACAAGAAACGACTAGTAGCGGCAAGAAGAATTGGCAAACTCAACGCCCACAACTGCTTTGTGTTCTACTCGTGCATAGTAACTACGCATAGGCCTGGCTCATGATGCCACTGTTGGGAATCGTAGCATAATTTAAAATTTTCTACGCTCACCAAGATGCATCTATGGAGTCTACTAGCAACGAGGGGAAAGGAGTGCATCTACATACCCTTGTAGATCGCGAGCGGAAGCGTTCCAATGAACGTGGATGACGGAGTCGTACTCGCCGTGATCCAAATCACCGATGACCGAGTGCCGAACGGACGGCACCTCCGCGTTCAACACACGTACGGTGCAGCGACGTCTCCTCCTTCTTGATCCAGCAAGGGGGAAGGAGAGGTTGATGGAGATCCAGCAGCACGACGGCGTGGTGGTGGATGTAGCGGGTCTCGGCAGGGCTTTGCCAAGCTTCTGCGAGAGAGAGAGAGAGGTGTTGCAGGGGAGGAGGGAGGCGCCCAAGGCTGTGTGTTGCTGCCCTCCCTCCCCCCCTTTATATAGGCCCCCTGGGGGGGCGCCGGCCCAGGGAGATGGGATCTCCAAGGGGGGGCGGCGGCCAAAGGGGGGAAGGGGTGCCTTGCCCCCCAAGGCAAGGGGGAAGCTCCCCCCTAGGGTTCCCAACCCTAGGCGCATGGGGGGAGGCCCAAGGGGGGCGCCCCAGCCCACTAAGGGCTGGTTCCCTTCCACTTTCAGCCCACGGGGCCCTCCGGGATAGGTGGCCCCACCCGGTGGACCCCCGGGACCCTTCCGGTGGTCCCGGTACAATACCGGTAACCCCCGAAACTTTCCCGGTGGCCGAAACTTGACTTCCTATATATAATTCTTCACCTCCGGACCATTCCGGAACCTCTCGTGACGTCCGGGATCTCATCCGGGACTCCGAACAACTTTCGGGTTTCCGCATACATATATCTCTACAACCCTAGCGTCACCGAACCTTAAGTGTGTAGACCCTACGGGTTCGGGAGACATGCAGACATGACCGAGACGCCTCTCCGGTCAATAACCAACAGCGGGATCTGGATACCCATGTTGGCTCCCACATGTTCCACGATGATCTCATCGGATGAACCACGGTGTCGAGGATTCAATCAATCCGTATGCAATTCCCTTTGTCAATCGGTATGTTACTTGCCCGAGATTCGATCGTCGGTATCCCAATACCTTGTTCAATCTCGTTACCGGCAAGTCTCTTTACTCGTACCGCAATGCATGATCCCGTGACTAACGCCTTAGTCACATTGAGCTCATTATGATGATGCATTACCGAGTGGGCCCAGAGATACCTCTCCGTCACACGGAGTGACAAATCCCAGTCTCGATCCGTGCCAACCCAACAGACACTTTCGGAGATACCCGTAGTGCACCTTTATAGTCACCCAGTTACGTTGTGACGTTTGGCACACCCAAAGCACTCCTACGGTATCCGGGAGTTGCACGATCTCATGGTCTAAGGAAAAGATACTTGACATTGGAAAAGCTCTAGCAAACGAAACTACACGATCTTTTATGCTATGCTTAGGATTGGGTCTTGTCCATCACATCATTCTCCTAATGATGTGATCTTGTTATCAATGACATCCAATGTCCATAGTCAGGAAACCATGACTATCTGTTGATCAACGAGCTAGTCAATTAGAGGCTTACTAGGGACACGTTGTGGTCTATGTATTCACACATGTATTACGATTTCCAGACAATACAATTATAGCATGAATAATAGACAATTACCATGAACAAAGAAATATAATAATAACCATTTATTATTGCCTCTAGGGCATATTTCCAACACCACCATTATTGGAGACTAGGTGAGCTTATCCAAACTATCATACCAAACTTGATGCCCATCAACATAAGCCCTATTGCTTCCTTCACCCATGAAAAAACCACCATGATGAAACTGCACTGAGAACTTCTCACTTCTTGCTCCTGCAAAAACAAAGCATAATTGATCACATCAAAACTGGACAAAAATTACCTTTTTTAACAGTACAACACCAGAAATCCCCAATTTTCTCCATAAACCAGAGCTACAAACCTATGCCTATTCCAACTGCCAGATAAATTTGACCCTTTCGACAAGGTACTAAGCCTATTTCATGTGGAATCGATGAAAATTTGACCCTTTGAAAAGAACCTAAAACCCTACCAGAAACCCTATCAGGAACATTGGGTTCGAAAAATCCTAAACCTAAATCGCCATACACGCGACAAATACTACCACATATCATAGGCGAACACAATGCCAGCCCTATCAAAGAAGAATCGAAGAGAAAGAAGAAGATTTACGGCAGTAATCAGCACTTACGGTAAATGGGGGCAGGGGCACCGTCGAGGCGACGAACAGGAGACATGGCGGCGGCGCCTCCTCTTCACCACCGCGAGAAGAAACCCCTCCGCGCCCGCTGCTCCGACCACGGCGCCGGAACACGGCGACGACCACGCCGCACACGCCTCCGTCACCTTCTCCACCGGTTTGATCGGCTCGAACAGGGGAGGTGGAGACGTGGGAGGACTTCGGGTATCTGTTCGGCAACGTGGGGGGTGTTGCTGCAAATATGCCATCGGGCGGCTCCTCCTCGCGACACCTGGCGCGCGGACTAGGAGCCGATCGGTCAACAGGTGGTCAACAGGTGGCGTACGAGCGGTCTACGGCGCACAGTGACCGTATTTTCACTGTTCCCCATACACAGTGACCGTATTGCGTGAGTTCTTGTGTACAATGACCAAAGTGACCGCGCGACGCAAGTTGAGGTACCGTAGATGAATTTTACTAAGCTAGATTCAGTTCGTGTAAATTTCTAGGGCACGACCTAGTTGAGCGTAATAGAGCCTGTTTTGCATTGTTTTTTTGTCTTTCTTTTTTCACCAGTTTCTCTTTGTTCTCAAAGTTCTTTTCTTGTCTTTCTTTTTTTCTTGTTTTTTACATTTTCTGTTTTTTCCTTTTGTTTTCTTTTGGTTTTTAGTCTATATTTTTCGTATATGTATACATGTTTACAAATTTTACAATACAAATTTAACGTATTTTTAAGACATGGTCAACATTTAACAAATGCTTTATTAACATTTTTGAAATACTTGTTCAACATTTTTCATATGCTTGATTAATAGTTTTATGTACATGAACAAATAATTCATCATATTTTTTATACATGGTAACCATTTTTACTATAAACATTTAAAATTTCTCAAATGCTTGATTAACATTTTTAAAATACTTGTTTAACATTTTTTGACATGATTGATTACAATGTTAAATTCATTATCAGTTTTTTTCATGCATGTTCTTTTCTTCTATACATTTTTCATATACGTGATAAACATTTCTCTATACGCATTTCGCATTTTTAGAATGCTTGGTCAACATTTTTCAATGCTTATATTAGAGTTTTTCTTGTAATATATATATTTCAAATATTTTAAAGTATAAACAAAAGTAAAAAAATAATGCAAAAAAAGAAAACAGAAAACGTAAGAAAAGAAACAACGAGGTTAGGGCATTCCACGCATATGGACCGGCCCATCTTGTTCTCCCCCATCAGCGAGGCTTCGATAGGTCTCGCTTAAGGCGAGACATAGGGGCGACCAAGAACTTGTGCATGAAGGCCGTATACGAGCTGGGGTCTCCTATTAAGCGCGTACGTCATGTGCTCTTCGGTGCGAACAAGTAGGCCGACCCATATTTGCTCCTTTCTGGTTTTGGGAAGGTGTTTTTTGGCTTCTTCTTTGTTCTTTCTTTCCTTTCTCTTCCAAATTTGTTTTCTGGTTTTATTTTCTCAATTTTATTTTTCTTTCTTTCCTTTTTTACATTTTTTATTTTTCTTTAAGTTTTTTAGTATTCTCTTTTCCCAAATTCGTAAGCATTTTTCTGAAATCTGGAACATTTTTTTCCGAATGTGCGAACATTTTTGAAAATTTGTGAACATTTTCTAAAATTCAATTTTTTCCATCAAATTCAGAATTAGTTCATAATATTTTAAAAATGTTCAAGCAACTTTTAAAATATGTTCAACATATTCAAAAAAATTCATCAAATTCAAAAAGTATTTTCATATTCAAATTTGTTCATCAAATTAAAAAAAAATCATCAAACTCAAAAAATGATCATCATATCTAAAAATGTTCATGCATTTTATAACAAATGTTTGTCATATTCAAAAATGTTCTCAAATTCAAAATTTGTTGATCAAATTTAAAAAATTGCTCATTGAATTTAAATTGTGTTCATCAGCGTGCAGTTTTTTTACGCCACACATCGGGTTCAAAGTTTCTCTCGTGTGGCGGTGTCCTTTTGCAGCCGAGATCCAACGCAGGATTGAAGCCAAACTCCAACGTTGGTGAAAGAGCATGGTGCCCCCTATGTGTGGTTTTGGTAATTGATGACATTCTCTATGGACTAATGGTTGCTTTGAGTTATATTTGAAGGATTTATCCATAGGCATTTCTTGGAGTCCATGTGTTGGTTCAAGGAGTTTATGTGATGATCAAGGTGATATTCAAGGAATTATCCAAAGATTGGTCATAGAGAAGACATGATACAACGTTGATCAAGACTAAGTCAAAGTGTGAATCACGACTGCTTGGACTAGTTACAACGCTCTGAACGAAGGAGTATGGAGCACGGGCACGACGACAATGGAAAGAATTCAGAAGATCACAACTGCTGCAACTCGAGGCCAGGGTTACGCACAAAAATTATGATCGCGCTCATCTCCTGGCACATCTGGTTGGAGCGCAACTCCTACATTTTCAGAGGAAAACATGCCAACGCGAGGCACATTACCGACGCTTGCAGGCATGACATGGAGTAGTGGAGGATGGCAGGTGAACAATGCATAGGGCAGCCCTTCGGGGATGTAACATGAGGAATTCATTTAGGAAATACTTAGCCTGGAGCCTCGCTTCTCTGGCATGGCTGTAATTTTCCTTTTTCCTTTTCACTCACCTAATCGCTTGATCAACATTTTTTCATCTCTCTCCCTGTTAAATCGATGAAAAACCAGCATTGCTAGATGTTTAAAAAAAGTGTGAATCAAGTTGATCAACACACAAAGCATAGAAGATGTACCGAGAGGGATCAAGTGATCCCATGGTATGGTAAGCATTATCCATTACGCCTTGTGCACTAACCATGGTCTATGTGAGAGTTCTTTGTGGGGTTAGCTTGTGGTGTGCAAGTTCAAGTGGAGCATCACGAAGAGATCATGCTCGAAGCTTGCCATCCATTGTGGTGACAATGAAATTGTGAAGATGTGCCGAAGAGTGGCTCACCTATACTGGGGTATGGGGGAGAAATCTGCTAGTCTTCATCGAGCCAGCGCAATCAAAAAAGGTGGTCCAACTTGAGGAGGTCAAGATCGTCATCATCTAGATCAAGTGGACTATGCACAGGGCGCATGGAAAAGGTTTGCCCTAGGTTTTCTATTTTACCAGTCTCATGGTGGTAGTTGAGAGACTAAGTTATAGGATCGATTGTCGTACTATCAAGGGGGGCCCAGGAGTGAGTAGCTTGATCGTATCGTTCGTAGAGAGCTCCAACCATTGCATCCTTGCATCATATTTCTTGGCTCTTGTTAGGTGTTTCTGTTTGTGAGTTTTAGAGCTTATGGTCATCTTCATAACAAGCTCGAGTTCATCGAAAACGGAGTTCATGTGCTTCTTCCATGATGTTTTTGATGTGGGAGTTTATGCCAGTTCTTTACTTATGGAGGTTTCACTTGTCTATATCATAGGCATACTCCTCCTGTTGGATAGTATTTGTCATCATCTATCCAACAAGGTTGAGTTTGCTCTATTCGGAGCTCATTTGTAGAAATTATGGCAGTTTTGGTTTCACGACAGTTTTTCTATGCTGAGGCGGTCGTACCGCTCGGTACCACAGTAGTACCGCTCAGGCGGTACTTCCGCTATGGACTACCATTGCCACTACCGCTTGGGTAATCCTTTATGTGCATGTTCATGTTGCCTTTTTTCTTTTAGCCACTGGTACAGCGAGGTGCTATACAAACGGTTTTTAACCCCTTTCCGCGACGACGTTTTGAACCGTCGCCAAGTGAGTGACTGCGATAGGGGGGTCCTTCCCACATGACCCAGAAACCGTCGGGGATAGGCAGCCTTGATGCATACAGTTGTCCCTATAAAACTGTTTCTAATATCCCGAATATCCCAAACGCTTCATCCTTGCTACTCGTTTGTGCTCGCATTGCCATCGCAGTCGGAGTTTTGTGGTTTTACCTAAAACCAGGCGTAGTCCAGGCACATTCCAGGCACGGGATTTTCCAGGCACATTCCAGGCACGTACCAAACTAGCTCTACATTTATGATGCCTGTCACATCACAAATAGTTCATGATTGTAAACCGTGTACGATAGGTCGACAATCACACACATTTAGTTTTCATGCACCGTTTGTGATATTGTGTGACATCACACACACTTTGCAAACGGCAACTGTGTGCATGGTTACACACGTTTCCTCTCCGTGAACCGTGTCGGACTACCTTGTGCGCCGTAATGACCTGCAGACCGTAATTTCACCCTAATTTAATTGCTGCTATTTAAAATTGTACCTAATTTGAATTTGAAAGTAGGCTATAGCTTTATTCATATTCATCAGGTTCAAACAACCAATGCATTATTCCATTCACAGGTACGTATGTTCAAGAATTACATAAGCACCAAATAAAGAATGATGAA
Organism: Triticum aestivum; assembly: GCF_018294505.1. Lineage (NCBI taxonomy): Eukaryota > Viridiplantae > Streptophyta > Magnoliopsida > Poales > Poaceae > Triticum > Triticum aestivum. The sequence continues at coordinate 355,356,520 of NC_057802.1, read as the reverse complement.
CCAGAGGTTGTATACTTGTACTATTGCAGATGGTAAATAAAGAGGCGAGAGACATTCTGGTTGCTGAACAAGGTGAAGCGAAATGGCCCTATTGTGCTCTCCTTGATGCAGAAGGCACGCACGACTCTAGTCCAACCCCTTGTGATGGTCGGCCGCCAATCATGTAGTTTGAGAGGTAATCTTGAGTAAACTGCTTCAGGATCCACTGCAAAGGAAAAAGATTCAGACATTGTCATCTAACACAACTCATTACGGTCAGTAAAAAGAAGGCTACAGAGTTCTTACTTACCATCCTGCAGTTTATTGTTGTCTTGCATAAAGTTTAAAAAATAGTTCGATTGACATCTTTTGACCCATTTTAATAACAATCTTTATCAGTTTCCTCATTTGATGCTGGTTCATGAATATATCATGCCCCATACACAGAAAGGGTCGAAGTGTGGATCTTTGGCAATGACATATGTACCTAAGAGCACCAAGTTAATATTAGAAGCTAAACAACAATTGCAAAATGATGTAGTACAACACTCCGTCCATCCCATTATATAAGATCTTATTATATGTATATCTAGACATCATTAGAACATTGAGGTAACACTCTTCCTTGTTGCTATGTAGCCTGGGATTGCATATTTAGTCATTTAGTACAATGCATGTTGCTATGTAGCCTCAGATATATTAAATACAACCCTAGTTAACCTACCGATAAATGGGTTACATATATATTCAGTGAAATGTCCGATTCGACGATTAATCCCTTATCAGCCCCCTAGGCTATATGGTACCAACTACCGATATCCTGAACAGTGAGTACATATAAGCAATGCGATGAAACTAACCTCGATGGAAAACATCACTGTTCTCAATATTGTCCTGTATGAGTACATATGAAGGCATGTTAAGCACAACAGGATAAACATCAACCAAATATATCCATGGTGGACAACATAATCTACAAATGATAGCTTCAGTGTGCAGGTTTAAGCACGCTAGTTAAGCAAAACAAGAAGTGGAAAGGTGTGTTAACAGGTCTAAAGCACACTAGTATTGTTAAAAAACGAAAAGGCATGTTAACTGCAACATCCTTAACAGCAACCAAATATCGTAATTCATAGTGGTATTGTTGAAATTGTTATTGATGAAATTGAACTGCACGACAAATAGTTGCACATATAGAGCATCACATTGTGATGAACTGAAATAAACAAGGCATAAGGCCATCTCTAGCCGATCCTTTAAAAGTTAAAACAGACTATACTCCAACAATTTTTGGCCGTTTCTAGTCGATCCCCTAAACTTAACGTTGTAAACTTCATTTGATCAAGTTTAAAGTAGGTTCAAGTGAAAGTAGCATGCATTCAAACATAAACATAGATAGTTTTGCATAACCGAACATAAAACATAAATTTGAACTAAACTAAACTACTTTCGGTCGAAGTGGAGGTTGATACGTCCATTTTGCATCATGCTTTTATATTGATATTTAATGCATTATGGGATGTTATTACACATTATATGACAATACTTATGTCTATTCTCTCTTATTTACAAGGTTTACATGAAGAGGGAGAATGTCGGCAGCTGGAATTCTGGACTGAAAAAGGAGCAAATATTAGAGACCTATTCTGCACAACTCCAAAAGTCCTGAAACTTCACGGAGCTTATTTTTTGAATATATAAAAAATATTGGGTGAATAAAGAACCAGAGGGGGCCCACCAGCTAGCCACAAGGGTGGAGGGCGCGCCCCCCGACCTTGTGGCCCCCCTGGCAGGCCTTCGGTGCCCATCTTCTGCTATATGGTGTCCTTTACCCTGGAAAAAATAAAGAAGAAGCTTTCGGGACAAAGCGCCGCCGTCTCGAGGCGGAACCTGGGCAGAACCAATCTAGGGCTCCGGCGAAGCTGTTTTGCCGGGGAAACATCCCTCCGGGAGGGGGAAATCATAGCCATCGTCATCACCATCGATCCTCTCATCGAGAGGGGGTCAATCTCCATCAACATCTTCACCAGCACCATCTCCTCTCAAACCCAAGTTCATCTCTTGTATTCGATCTTGGTCCCAAAACCTCAGATTGGTACCTGTGGGTTGCTAGTAGTGTTGATTACTCCTTGTAGTTGATGCTAGCTGGTTTATTCGGTGGAAGATCATATGCTCAGATCCTTAATGATAATTAATACTCCTCTGATTATTATTATGAATATGCTTTGTGAGTAGTTACGTTTGTTCCTGAGGACATGGAAGTCTTGTTATAAGTAATCATGTGAATTTGGTATTCGTTCGATATTTTGATGAGATGTATGTTGTCTCTCCTCTAGTGGTGTTATGTGAACGTCGACTACATGACACTTCACCATTATTTGGGCCTAGGGGAAGGCATTGGGAAGTAATAAGTAGATGATGGGTTGTTAGAGTGACAGAAGCTTAAACCCTAGTATATACGCTACTTCATAAGGGGCCGATTTGGATCCAAATGCTTAATGCTATGGTTAGATTTTATTTTAATACTTTTCTCATAGTTGCGGATGCTTGCGAGGGGCTTAATCATAAGTGGGAGGTTTGTTCGAGTAAGAATAGCACCCAAGCACCGGTCCACCCACATCTCAAATTATCAAAGCAGGGAACACGAATCATATGAGCATGATGAAAACTAACTTGACAACAATTCCCATGTGTCCTCGGGAGCGCTTTGCCTTATATAAGAGTTTGTTCAGGTTTGTCCTTTTCTACAAAAAGGATTGGTCCACCTTGCTGCACCTTTTTACTTCTATTACTTGTTACCCGTTACGATTTATCTTATCACAAAACTATCTGTTACCGATAATTTCAATGCTTGCAGAGAATACCTTGCTAAAAACCACTTGTCATTTCCTTCTGCTCCTCGTTGGGTTCGACACTCTTACTTATCTAAAGGACTATGATAGATCCCCTATAATTGTGGGTCATCAAGACTCTTTTCTGGCACCGTTGCCGAGGAGTGAAGCGCCTTTGGTAAGGAAACATTTATATAGCGTGCTGAAATTTACTGTCACTTGTTACTATGGAAAATAATCCTTTGAGGGGTTTGTTTGGGGTATCTTCACCTTGACCGGAACCACAGTTAGCTACCCCTCAACCTACTGCACCTACTGAAAATATTTATTATGAAATTCCTTCGGGTATGATAGAGAAACTGCTAGCTAATCCTTATGCAGGAGATGGAACATTACATCCCGATATGCACCTAATCTATGTGGATGAAGTTGGTGGATTATTTAAGCTTGCAGGTATGCCCAAGGATGTGGTCAAGAAGAAAGTCTTCCCTTTATCTTTGAAGGGAAATGCATTGAAATGGTATAGGCTATTGGATGATATTGGATCATGGAACTACAACCTATTGAAATTGGAATTTCATCAGTAGTTTTATCCTATGCATCTGGTTCATCCTGATCAGAATTATATATATAATTTTTGGCCTCGTGAAGGAGAAAGTATCGCTCAAGCTTGGGGGACCTTAAGTCAATGTTATATTCATGCCCCAATCATGAGCTCTCAAGAGAAATTATTATTCAAAAAATTTATGCTCGGCTTTCTCATAATGATCAGCCCATGCTCGATACTTCTTGTACTCGTTCCTATATGAAGAAGGATATTGAATTCAAATAGGATTTATTGGAAAGAATTAAATGCAACTCTAAAGATTGGTATCTCAACAAAGGTAAGGAGTCAGGTACAAATCTTAAGTTCGATTGTGTTAAATCTTTTATGTATACCGATGCTTTTCGTGATTTTAGCACTAAATATGGACTTGACTCTGAGATAGTAGCTTCTTTCTGTGAAACTTTTGCTACTCATGTTGGTCTCCCTAAGGAGAAGTGGTTTAAATATCATCCTCCCATTGAAGTTAAAGTATTTGCACCTATTAAAGTTGAAGAAGAAACTATTATTTATAATGTTGATCCTATTGTTCCTACTGCTTACATTGAGAAACCACCTTTTTCTGTTAGAATAAAGGATCATGCTAAAGCTTCAACTGTGGTCAACAAAAGTAATATTAGACCACCCAAAACCTCTGAACAAATTAAAGTTGAACCTAGTATTGCTATGGTTAAAGACCTCTTGGTTGATAATATTGATGGGCATGTTATTTATTTTTGTGATGAAGCTGCTAGAATTGCTAAACCTGGTACTAAAGATAAACATGGACCTTTTGTTGGCATGCCTGTTGTTTCTGTTAAAATTGGAGATCATTGTTATCATGGGTTATGTGATGTGGATGCTAGTGTGAGTGCAATTCCTTACACATTATATATTATGAATGATATTGTACCTGCTGAGATAGAAGATATTGATGTTATTATTAAGCTTGCTAATAGAGATACTATATCACCAATTGGGATTGTTAGAGATGTTGAAGTCTTGTGTGGGAAGATAAAATATCCTACTGATTTTCTTGTTCTTGCTTCCCCACAAGATAATTTTTGTCCCATTATATTTGGTAGACCTTTCTTGCACACCGTGAATTCTAAGATAGACTACGAGAAAGATATTGTTACTGTTGGTCTAGGGGATATGTCTCATGATTTTAATTTCTCTCAATTTCGTAGACAACCCCATGATAAAGAATTGCCTAGTAAGGATGAAATTATTGGTCTTGCTTCTATTGTCGTGCCTCCTGCTGATCCTTTAGAACAATACTTGCTAGACCATGAAAATGATATGTTTATGAATGAAAGAAGGGAAATAGATGAAGCATTATTTAATCAAGGACCTATTTTGAAACACAATTTTCCTGTTGAAATCCTTGGAGATCCTAATCCACCTAAGAGTGATCCCGTGTTTGAGCTTAAACAATTACCTGATACTCTGAAATATGCTTATCTAGATGAAAAGAAGATATATCATGTTATTATTAGTGCTAACCTTTCAGAGCATGAAGAAAAGAAATTATTGAAAACTCTAAAGAAGCACCATGCCGCTATTGGATATACTCTTGATGATCTTAAGGGCATTAGTCCCACTCTATGTCAGCACAAAATTAAATTGGAGAAAGATGCTAAACCAGTTGTTGATCATCAACGACGGTTAAATCCTAAGATGAAAGAAGTGATAAGAAATGAAATACTAAAGCTTCTGGAGGCAGGTATAATTTACCCTATTGCTGATAGTCAAAAATGGGTAAGTAATGTTCATTGTGTCCCTAAGAAGGGAGGTATTACTGTTGTTCCCAATGATAAGAATGAATTGATTCCTCAAAGAATTGTTACAGGTTATAGAATGGTAATTGATTTCCATAAATTAAATAAAGCTACTAGAAAAGATCATTACCCTCTGCCTTTTATCGATCAAATGCTAGAAAGACTATCTAAACATACACATTTTTGCTTTCTAGATGGTTATTCTGGTTTCTCTCAAATACCTGTGTCAGAAGAGGATCAAGAGAAAACCACTTTTACTTGCCCTTTCGGTACCTTTGCTTATAGACGTATTCCTTTTGGTTTATGTAACGCACCTTCTACCTTTCAAAGATGTATGACTGCTATATTCTCTGACTTTTGTGAAAAGATTGTTGAGGTTTTCATGGACGAATTCTCCGTTTACGGAACTTCTTTTGATGATTTCTTAAGCAACCTTGACTGAATTTTGCAGAGATGTGAAGAAACTAATCTTGTCTTGAATTGGGAGAAGTGCCACTTTATGGTTAATGAAGGTATTTTCTTGGGGCATAAAATTTCTGAAAGAGGTATTGCAGTTGATAAAGCTAAAGTAGATGCTATTGAAAAGATGTCGTGTCCTAAAGATATCAAAGGTATAAGAAGTTTCCTTGGTCATGCTGGTTTCTATAGGAGGTTTATTAAATACTTCTCTAAAATTTCTAGGCCTCTCACTAATCTCACAAAAAGATGTTCCTTTTGTTTTTGATGATGATTGTGTAGAAGCATTTGAAATACTTAACAAAGCCTTGATTTCTACACCTATTGTTCAACCACCTGATTGGAATTTACCCTTTGAAATTATGTGTGATGCTAGTGATTATGTTGTTGGCGCTGTTCTAGGACAAAGAGTTGATAAGAAATTAAATTTTATTCAGTATGCTAGTAAAACTCTAGACAGTGCCCAGAGAAATTATGCTACCACTGAAAAAGAATTTTTAGCAGTTGTATTTGCATGTGATAAGTTCAGACCTTATATTGTTGATTCCAAAGTAAATGTCCACACTGATCATGCTACTATTAAATATCTTATGGAAAATAAAGATGCTAAACCTAGACTTATTAGATGGGTTCTCTTGCTACAAGAATTTGATTTGCATATTGTTGATAGAAAGGGAGCTGAGAACCCCGTTGCAGACAACTTGTCTAGGTTAGAAAATGTTCTTGATGACCCACTGCCTATTGATGATAGCCTTTTCCCGATGAACAATTAAATGTCATAAACACTTCTCGTAGTGCTCCTTGGTATGCTGATTATGCTAATTATATTGTTGCTAAATTTATACCACTTAGTTTCACATACCAGCAAAATAAAAAGTGTTTCTATGATACATTACTTTTGGGATGACCCACACCTTTATAAAGAAGGAGTAGATGGTGTTATTAGATGTTGTACCTGAGCATGAACAGGAACAGATCCTACACAAGTGCCACTCCGAGTCTTATGGAGGGCACCACGCTGGAGATAGAACTGCACATAAGGTATTGCAATCCAGTTTCTATTGGCCCACTCTCTTTAAGGATGCCCGTAAGTTTGTCTTGTCTTGTGATGAATACCATAGAATTGGTAATATTAGTAGACGTCAGGAAATGCCTATGAACTATTCACTTGTTATTGAACCATTTGATGTTTGGGGCTTTGATTATATGGGGCCTTTTCCTTCCTCTAATGGGTATACACGTATTTTAGTTGCTATTGATTACGTTACTAAGTGGGTAGAAGCTATTCCAACTAGTAGTGCTGATCATAACACTTCTGTTAAGATGCTTAAAGAAGTTATTTTTCCAAGGTTTGGAGTCCCTAGATATTTAATGACTGATGGTGGTTCACATTTTATTGATGGTGCTTTTCATAAAATGCTTCCTAAATATGATGTTAATCATAGAATCTCATCTCCATATCATCCTCAGTCTAGTGTTCAGGTAGAATTGAGAAACAGAGAGATTAAATTAATTTTGCAGAAGACTGTTAATAGATCTAGAAAGAATTGGTCTAAGAAACTTGATGATGCTTTGTGGGCTTATAGAACTGCTTATAAGACCCCTATGGGTATGTCTCCATATAAGGTTTATGGAAAAGCTTGTCATTTACCTCTTGAACTAGAACATAAGGCATATTGGGCTATTAAAGAGCTCAATTATGATTTCAAACTTGCCAGTGAGAAGAGGTTATTTGACATTAGCTCACTTGATGAATGGAGAACCCAAGCCTATGAGAATGCCAAGTTGTTTAAAGAAAAAGTTAAAAGATGGCATGATAAAAGGATACAAAAGCGTGAGTTTAATGTAGGTGATCATGTTTTGCTATACAACTCTCGTTTAAGATTCTTTTGCAGGAAAACATCTCTCTAAATGGGAAGGCCCTTACGTCATCGAGGAGGTCTATCGTTCCGGTGCCATAAAAATCAACAATGCCGACGGAAAAAATCCGAAGGTGGTGAACGATCAAAGACTCAAACATTATAGCTCAGGTAACCCTATAAATGTTGAAACCAATGTTATTGAAACCGTAACCCCGGAGGAATACATAAGGGACACTTTCCAGAACGTTTCAGACTCCGAAAAGGAAAAGGTACGTGGTACGGTAAGTAAACAGACTCCAAAACAGTTCCAATGGAAAAATTTCTCCGTTTTGGAATATTTAAAAAATTAGGAAAATTAAAAGTAGTCCGAAAGAGACACGAGGCCACCACAAGGGTGGAGGGCGCGCCCCCCAACCTTGTGGCCACCTCGTGTGCCCTCCGGACTCCGTTTTCTTACAGAATACTTCTTATGGTCGGTAAAAATTCATTATATAATCTCCCAAAGGTTTTGACCACCGTACCACGCAAAAATCCTCTGTTTTCATTTTGAGTTGTTTCTGCAGCAGATTTGGAGCCAGATGTCTTTGCAAGAGTCGGTCGGGGAGAGTCGGGTATCTCACCCGGCACCAGGCCCAAGAGCATACAGTGATGCTAACCACTTTGGGCCAGCAACGGAGGAAGAGATGGAGGCTGACTTGAAAAGAGTGGATGCCATGGAGGAGGATAAAGAAGTTACCTCTCGTCTTCAAACAAGATTCATGCTGGAGGAACTTCAGAGCTCAGCAATACCAAATTTGGTTATTCCTCCCAATGCTAGATTTCTCTCTTATGATCGTATGAAAAAGAGTGTTGCTTTTTCTCCCACAGCAAGGAAACATCCATGGGTGGATGGAGCTCTAGCCGTTACGGGTAAACTTTGCAAGGAAGTAATGGATCTTAAGCAGCAAATTAATAAGCTCGAGGAAGAGAATCGTATCCTAAGGGGCATCATCGCCAAGAATATCACACCACCACCTCCAAAGAAAGAGATCTAAATACATGGGTATGAGTGATGTCTACTATGCAACTTTATTCTTGTAGACTCGTGTTGGGCCTCCAAGCATAGAGTTTTGTAGGACAGTAGCAATTTCCCTCAAGTGGATGGCCTAAGCTTTATCAATCTATGGGAGGTGTAGGATGAAGATGGTCTCTCTCAAACGACCCTGCAACCAAATACAAGAAATCTCTTGTGTCCCCAACACACCCAATACAATGGCAAATTGTATAGGTGCACTAGTTCGGCGAAGAGATGATGACAAAATTGTAATATTTATGGTAGAAATATATTTTTATAATCTGAATAAATAAAAATAGCAAGGTAGCAAATAGTAAACGGGCACAAAAAGGGTATTGCAATGCTTAAAAATGAGGCCTAGGATCCGTACTTTCGCTAGTGCAATCTCTCAACAATGCTAACATAGTTGGATCATATGATTATCCCTCAAAGTGCAGCAAAGAATCACTCCCGAGTTCCTACTAGCGGACAACTAAAGATAGGAATTGTTTGTAGGGTACAAAGCCACCTCAAAGCTATTCTTTCCGATCAATCTATCCTAGAGTTCGTACTAGAATAACGCAAGCTATTCTTTCCGTTCGATCTAGTCAAGAGTTCGTACTAAGATAACACCAAAGCAAATTCATAATCATAATACTCAATCCACACAAAGAACTACAAAGAGACCCCAAAGTTTCTACCGGTGAAAAACGTGCATCAACCCCTATGCATAGATTACCCCAATATCACCGCGGGAATCCGCGAGTTGAATGCCATGACATATATCAAGTGAATCAACAAGATACCCCAATTGTCACCTCAAGTATTCATATTGCAAGACATATATCATGTGTTCTCATCTCTGAATATTCAATCCGACAAGACAAAACTTTGAAGGGTAAAGATTCAATTCATCATAACAAGAGTATAGAGGGTAGATACATCATATGATCCGACTATATTAACAAACCCATGATATAGATCACGAGAGAGCGAGAGAGAGAGAGAGAGAGAGAGAGAGAAAGAGCTTAAACACATAGCTACTGGTACAAACCCTCAGCCCCGAGGGTGGACTACTCCCTCCTCATCGTGGTGGCCGCCAGGATGATGAAGATGGCCACCGGAGATGATTCCCCCTCCGGCAGGGTGCCAGAACGGGGTCTAGATTGGTTTTCGCGGATACAGAGACCTTGCAGTGGCGAAACTTCTAATCTAGGGTAACCCTGAAGGGTTTTGGAATATTTGGGAATTTATAGTGCAAAGAGGGGGTGTAGGAGGCCACCGAGGTGGGCACAACCCACCTGGGCGCGCCAGGGGGCCTGGCGCGCCCTGGTGGGTTGTGCCCCCCTCGGGGCACCCCCCAGGTGCAGCTTTGGCCCAATGGATGTCTTCTGGCCCAACAAAAATATCCAAAAAGTTTCGTGTTGTTTGGACTCCATTTGATATTGATTTACTGCGATGTAAAAAATAAGCAAAAAACAGCAACTGGCACTGGGCACTGGGTCAATAGGTTGGTCCCAAAAAATGATATAAAGTTGCTATAAAATGATTGTAAAACATCCAAGAATGATAAAATAATGGTATGAATACTTCATAAATTATAGATACGTTGGAGACGTATCAACATCCCCAAGCTTAATTCCCGCTCGTCCTCGAGTAGGTAAATGATAAAAGAAATAATTTATGAAGTGTGTAGCAAAGTGCACAAGTTTGATCAATGCAAATGTCAATCACTTTTCCTAGCATCATAACAAAAATTATTTCTCATAAAATTTCTCATGTTGTAGTAGCAACCAATTCACATGTTAAGGTTCAAACAATGAACTCTCTTGAGACTCAACAACCTATGTTCTTAGTCACCAAGCAATTGCAATTCAACTTATTCAACATAGTTTAAGTAAGAGCTCCACATACTCAACCATCATATAGTCTTCTATGATTGCTAACACTCACCACATACACATGAGCCAAACGTTTCAACCGAACACATAGAAAGATAGGGGCTTATTGTTTTGCCTCCCAACGTATTCACCTCAAGGGTGATGTCAACAATAATAACTCATGCTGCCCATATTCAACTGGACATATGTGCCTAGATCTTTCCTCACCACATGATGCTTGCCAAAGGAGAAAATAAAAAGGAATAGAGAGAAAAACTTTGACTCTTTGCATAAAAGTAAATACTGAAAAGTAAAAGATAGGCCCTTCGCAGAGGGAAGCAGAGGTTGCCATGCGCTTATTTGTTTGTATGATCAATCCCTTAGTGCAAAAGAACGTCACAGTATATTGCCCCTTGTGATGGAAACCTTTATTATGCAGTCTGTCGCTTTTATTGCTTTACCATCACAAGTTCGTACAACGCTCAATTTTCTCTTACACTAAATGATCTTACATTTTTATAAGCAGTTTTTATTGCCTTATTGCACCAATGACAACTTACTTGAAGAATCTTATTCAATCCTTAGGTAGGTATGGTGGACTCTTGAAAATAAGATTTGGGTTTAAGGATTTTTGGATGCACAAGTAGTATCTCTACTTGGTACAGAATTTTTGGCTAGCAAAGATGGGGGGCAGGCACCACATGTTGAAGGATCTATGACAATATGACTTCTATGTGAATATGAACAAACATAAACCATTACGTTGTCTTCCTTGTCCAACGTCAACAATTTTGGCATATATTATTTTGATGGGGGCTCACAATCACAAAAGATTTCTAGGATAGTGTATTTGCGTGTGAAAGTTCTCTTCCTTATACTAATTATTCGTGAATTGCTTGTATGACCAATATTGTGATTGTCAGGCCTCAAAAGATTTCACTTTATAAACCCAATGTGAAGCTACCACTAGGCATGATATGATTTCAACTTCATGACATTCAATTTATTCAACAATTTACTCATAGGATATAAGTGAAGCACAAGAGTAAATGACAAACTACTCCAAAAAGATATAAGTGAAGATCATGCGAGTAGTTAAGCAAATAGGAGCTATTTGAGGACTCTCTCTTATTCAAAAAAATTCAGATCTAAGCAATTTATTAAAACAGCAAGCAAAACAAAACAAAAATGACATTTCAAGGATAGCACAACTCATGTGAAGAAGCAAAAACTTAGGCTCAACCGATACTAACCAATAATTGTCGAAGAAGAAAGGTGGGATGCCTACCGGGGCATCCCCAAGCTTAGATGCTTGAGATTTCTTGGAATATTAACTTGGGATGCCTTGGGCATCCCCAAGCTTGAGCTTTTGTGTCTCCTTAATTCCTTTCATATCACGGTTTTCCTAAATCTCAAAAAGCTTCACCCACACAAAACTCAACAAGAACTCGTGAGATAAGTTAGTAATAACCAATGCAAAAGCTTTATCATTCTGTACTGTAGAAAATCACAAAAATTATTATTTAACATTGCATACTAAATGCCTCTGCATATTTAATACTCCTATATTTAAATAGAATCATTAAACAAGCAAACATAACAGCAATCTGCCAAATCAGTACAGTCTGTAAAGAATGCAAGAGTATCAATACTTTCCTAACTCCAAACATTATTAAATTCTACCACACTGTAGAAAATTTATGAGAGATTATTATGCAAAAAGTTTCAACATTTTATCACATTTTGACTTTCCTCGGGAATTTTTGCAACATCGATATTTATGTTTTCAAACAGCAACATGTATACTTGCAAAATAAGCATGGTAAAGGCTATCCTTGACATTTTTATCGAAATAAAAGATGCAAAACATTAGTATAAATAACAGCAAGCAAATCCTAACAAAATAAATTGACACTCCAAGCAAAACTCATATCATGTGACGAATGAAAACATAGCTCCAAGTGAGGTTACCGATAATGTTGAAGACGAAAGAGGGGATGCCTTCCGGGGCATCACCAAGCTTAGTTGCTTGGATATTCCTTGAATATTTCCTTGGGGGTGCCTTGACCATCCCCAATATTGGGGTCTTGTCACTCCTTATTCTCCTCATATCGATATCTCACCAAAACTTGAAAACTTCAATCACACAAAACTTAACGGAACTTTGTGAGATAGGTTAGTATGATAAAGAGCAAGCCATTTCACTTTGGTACTGTCAAAATACAAGATTCATAATTGTTTGCACACAAATCCTACTGTATCATATCATTTCCACAATTTATATTGAGCAATATAAGCCATATAAACTAGGAAACAAGCAAACTATGCATTGAAAACAGAATCTGTCAAAAACAGAACAGTCTGTAATGATCTGGACTCAAAACATACTTATTCTACTCCAAAAATTATGAAACAAAATTTAACACGTGAGACATTTGTATATTAAACTTCTGAAAAAAGAATCAACTCAATAGCACTCTTCTGTTAAAAATGAGACTTATTTTCGTGAGCACAAAAGTTTCTGTTTTTCAGCAGGGTCAAATCAACTATCACCCAACATGATCCCAAAGGCTTTACTTGGCACTTTATTGAAACTAAGCAATAAAACATGATCAATACAGTAGCATAATCATGTGAACACGCAAAAACAGTAGGTAAAAGTGTTGGGTTGTCTCCCAACAAGCGCTTTTATTTAATGCCTTTTAGCTAGGCATGATGATTTCAATGATGCTCGCATAAAAGATAAGAATTGAAACACAAAGAGAGCATCATGAAGCATATGACTAGCATATTTAAGTCTAAACCACTTCCTATGCATATGGATTTTGTGAGCAAACAACTTATGAGAACAAGAATCAACTAGCATAGGAAGGCAAAACAAGCATAACTTCAAAATACTCAACACATAGAGAGGAAACTTGATATTATTGAAATACCTAGAAGCATATGTCCCTCTCTCATAACAATTTTCAGTAGCATCATGAATGAATTCAACAATATAACTATCACATAGCATTCTTTTCATGATACATAAGCATAGAAATTTTTTTACCCTCCACATAAGCAAATTTCTTCTCATCAATAGTAGTGGGAGGAAACTCAACAAAATAACTATCATGAGAGTGAAAGTTAAGTTCATGATGACAAGTTTCATGGTTATCATTATTATTTATAGCATAAATGTCATCACCATAATCATCATAGATAGCAACTTTGTTGTCATAATCAATTGGAACCTCCTCCAAAATAGTGGATTCATCACTAAATAAAGACATGACCTCTCCAAATCCACTTTCATAATTATTACAATAAGATTCAACACCCCCCAAAATAGTGGGATAATTAGTACCTAGAGTTGACACTCTTCCAAACCCACTTTCATCAATATAAGCATCATAAATAGGAGGCATTCTTTCATCATAATAAATTTTCTCATCAAAACTTGGGTGAGTAAAAATATCATCTTCATCAAATATAGCATCCCCAAGCTTGTAGCTTTGCATATCATTAGCATCATGGATATTCAAAGAATTCATACTAACAACATTGCAATCAAGCTCATCATTTAAATATTTTGTGCCAAACATTTTATTGACTTCTTCTTCTAACAATTGAGCACAATTTTCCGATGCATCATTTCCAACAAAGATATTATAAAGATGATCAATAGTATGATGCAACCTCAATTCCATTTTTTGTAGTTCTCTTTTTATAAACCAAACTAGTGATAAAACAAGAAACTAAAAGATCCAACAGCAAGATCTAAATATATACCTTCAGGCACTCACCTCCCCGACAATGGCGCCAGAAAAGAGCTTGACGTCTACTACGCAACTTTATTCTTGTAGACTTGTGTTGGGCCTCCAAGCACAGAGTTTTATAGGACAGTAGCAATTTTCCCTCAAGTGGATGACCTAAGCTTTATCAATCCGTGGGAGGTGTAGGATGAAGATGGTCTCTCTCAAACGAACCTGCAACCAAATACAAGAAATCTCTTGTGTCCCCAACACACCCAATACAATGGCAAATTGTATAGGTGCACTAGTTCGGCGAAGAGATGATGATAAAAGTGTAATATTGATGGTAGAAATATATATTTATAATCTGAATAAATAAAAACAACAAGGTAGCAAATAGTAAACGGGCACAAAAACGGTATTGCAATGCTTAAAAATGAGGCCTAGGGTCCGTACTTTCGCTAGTGCAATCTCTTAACAATGCTAACATAGTTGGATCATATGATTATCCCTCAAAGTGTAGAAAAGAATCACTCCCGAGTTCCTACTAGCGGAGAACAAAAGATAGGAATTGTTTGTAGGGTACAAAGCCACCTCAAAGCTATTCTTTCCGATCAATCTATCCTAGAGTTCGTACTAGAATTACGCAAGCTATTCTTTCTGTTCGATCTAATCAAGAGTTCGTACTAAGATAACACCAAAGCAAATTCATATTCATAATACTCAATCCACACAAAGAACTACAAAGAGACCCCAAAGTTTCTACTGGAGAAAAACGTGCATCAACCCCTATGCATAGATTAACCCAATATCACCGCGGGAATCCGCGAGTTGAATGCCATAACATATATCACGTGAATCAATAAGATACCCCGATTGTCACCTCAAGTATTCATATTGCAAGACATATATCATGTGTTCTCATCTCTGAATATTCAATCCGACAAGACAGAACTTTGAAGGGTAAAGATTCAATTCATCATAACAAGAGTATAGAGGGTAGAAACATCATATGATCCGACTATATTAACAAAGCCCATGATATAGATCATGAGAGAGAGAGAGATTAAACACATAGCTACTGGTACAAACCCTCAGCCCCGAGGGTGGACTACTCCCTCCTTATCGTGGTGGCCGCCGGGATGATGAAGATGGCCATCGGAGATGATTCCCCCCCTCCGGCAGGGTGCCGGAACAGGGTGTAGGTTGGTTTTCACGGATACAGAGACCTTGCAGCGGCGGAACTTCTGATCTAGGGTAACCCCGAAGGGTTTCGGAATATTTGGGAATTTATAGTGCAAAGAGGGTATGCGGGAGGCCACCGAGGTGGGCACAACCCACCTGGGCGCACCAAGGGGGCCTGGCGCGCCCTGATGGGTTGTGCCCCCCTCGGGGCACCCCCGGGTGTAGCTTTGGCCCAATGGATGTCTTCTGGCCCAAAAAAAATCTGCAAAAAGTTTGTTGTTTGGACTTCGTTTGATATTGATTTACTATGATGTAAAAAACAAGTAAAAAAACACCAACTGGCACTGGGCACTAGGTCAATAGGTTAGTCCCAAAAAATGATATAAAGTTGCTATAAAATGATTGTAAAACATCCAAGAATGATAAAATATTGGCATGAATACTTCATAAATTATAGATACGTTGGAGACGTATCAATGAGCACTCCCCTTGGCAACTGCCAATCTTGGGGGAGTGCCCCGGTATCGTATCACCATCACATATTTATCTTTATCGTTTTTCTTAGTTTGATCCCTTTGGTTATATCTTGATCTAGTAGAATAAAGTTTTAGTATGATCTAGCTTTGAGTTTTGCTTTATGTTCCCTCTATGTAATCGAGTCCGTGAGATATATAATAAAGAGTCGTTTTGAGTTGAGGGCTTTGCTTTCTTGCTATGATCCTAAGGGAATTAAATAAAAGAAAGAAATAAAAAGATCATATATTGATCCTATGGAGAGTAATGACTTCACATATAAAGAGTATGATGAATAAAATTTATTGAGAATTGGCAAACATAGTTTTGGTCATTGTTGCAATTAATAGGAAGTAATAAAGAAAGAGAGGCTTCACATATAAATATACTATCTTGGACATCTTTTGTAATTGTGAGCACTCATTAAAATATGACATGCTAAAAAGTTGATGTTGGACAAGGAAGACAACACAATGAGTTATGTTTGCTTATATCCGAATAGAAGTTATGTTGTCTTGGATGATCCAACATGTTGAGCTTTTGCCTTACCCCCTCATGCTAGCCAAATTCTTTGCACCAAGTAGAGACACAACTTGTGCTTCCAAATATCCCTAAACCTAGTTTTGCCATGAGAGTCCACCATACCTACCTATGTGTCGGTGTACAAAAGTAGGGGCCTTCTGTACCCCCTTTACTTGTGCACGGGCAGTCGCAACCACACTTACGGCCGCGCTTGGCAGGGCAGAAGAGGAAGCGAAGATACAAGACCACCAGAGCAGTGCCCAAGCCAGAGGCGCGAGGAGCGAAGGGACAATATGGGCTTTCCCCAGCAAGAAGCCTTGCCGGGGCGGCCTGCATAGCCCCGGCAAGAGCCTTGCCGGGGCAACTTGCCCATCACCAGCGAGGTCGCCACCCTTGAGCCCAAGGGTTCCGACACCATTGACAACATTGGAACCAGGGCTCGAGAGGCGCCTGCATGGTGGCATGCAGATCTTTGTGAAGACCAGAGGCCCGCAAATCTAGATGAGAACCAGAAGACGAAGACCCCTGACAAGATCCTTGCTGGGGATGCCCACGAGACCCCGGCAAGTCCCTTACCGGGGATGCCTGCGGGGCCACAGCCAGGCCCACACCTACCGAGGCTCCACCGCCGTTCCAACACAACAGTCAGCCCGCCAACTAGGCAGGCACCTGCGTGGCGGCGTGCAGCTTCCAGGCCAACTCAGCAAGCACCTGCGTGGTGGCATGCAGATCTTCGTGAAGACTCTGCCACCGCACAGCTCAGCAGCCAGCCAGCCAGCATGGCGCTGCACGCCTCGTCAGCCTGGACGCACGTCAGAGCGAGGCGAGGCGGCGACGGACGGGACGAGCTTCCTCGCCGTCCCCGATAAAGTGAGAGGGCACGTCGGCAGCGCATTAAATGCGTTTTGTCCTACGGTGCCAGGGATAGACTTGTACACTATACATACTTTCCACCTCCTGTGTGCCACTGTGGCAACCCCTTTGACTATAAAAGGAGGCCCAAGGCATACTGAGGAAGGATTCAGACTTTTTGGACTACGCACGCACCGTAGCTAGTTCAAGAGCTCAAGAACACCAAATATACACCAAAGCAGGATTAGGGTATTACGCATCGCTTGCGGCCCGAACCTGGATAAAATTTCCCCGTGTTGATCTTCTAAACCCGCTCTTTCCACAGCCCTGTGCCCTGTCAACCGTAGTAGGGATTCCCTGTGATCCCATAGGTGTCGTTTCCCCCGACATCTTTGGCGCGCCAGGCAAGGGGCGCTGTGCTGTGAAAATCCGGTTTGGAAGTTAGCGCATCGACTTCATCATCACCATGGCCCCCAAGAAGAAGGGGATCATAGCGATCGGGTCGTCCGGAGCCGGACCGTCCGCACCAGCACGGGCGGGTGACGGGGTGGCCAGGGATGGCGCTGGAGGCGCGGCCCGCGAGCACCCACGACAATCTGGCAATCGGAGCCAGGCGAGCGGCGTCGTTCGGGTCCAAGACGACGAGCCACACGCCGCTGGGCCCGAGGATGGGGCTGTGCTGCCCACGGGCGGCACCGCGACCTCCCGGGCGCCCCAGCCGGCGTCCGCGCTGCGACCCTCCCAGGCCGCGCGCGATGAGCAACACCGCGACGTCGGTGCCCCCGGGCACCGCCGTGGGAAGAGCCCTTTGCGTCACTCTCAGGACGCACCAGGCCGGCGTGCGCACTTGGACGCTGGCAGAAGCGGCGCGCGACCGCGAGACCATGATAGAGCTCCTTCTAACGTGGTTAGAAGTCGGAGCGCGTCACGGTCCACGCAGCTTTCGCCGCCACCCATGCCAGCGGAAGCGTTGGCGCGCGTACAACTGCTCCTCGACTTTCCTCCTGCCGCGGTGAAGCTCGACGAGTGGAGAGCCACCATTCGTAGCCTCGTCAGCTTCGCCAACAAAGATGAGCCGCCCCCAACGGGACCCTCGTGCCGACGTTCTGTCAAGCCGGTGCATGCTGGCGGTGGGAGGACCGGGGATGCTGCGACCACGATGCACTCTCCTCCTCCACGGCCGCGACAGCAGCCGCCGGCTCGTCGGGCCGACGCCTGTGACAATGTTTCCACGGCGTCGTCCGACCCGCGAACCCGTTGCGACCAACGCCGAGTTCTTCGAGAGCAAGCTCAGGAAGACGCTTGAACCACCATCGAGCGACGGCGGGAAGCGCGCCATCAGTCAGATTGGCGTGCGGGGCCTACTATGGACCACCCAGCGCCGAGGGGCTCTGGCGACCTGCCTTATGAGGTGGGTTGTCCAGCCTTTACCCGAGAGATGCGGCAGTTCCAGTGGCCCTCCCACCGCACGTTCAAGCCTGATGTTGGGGAAAAGTACAATGGCAAGACTCACCCGTCGGAGTTTCTCAGCATCTACACCATCGCGATGCAAGCCGCCGGGGCTCGCGACGACAAGGTGCTCACCAACTACTTTCCCTTGGCACTGAAACCCAACGTCATGTCATGGTTGATGCACCTGCCAGTGGATTCCATCTCTTCTTGGTCGGATCTGTGCCACGAGTTTGTTGGCGCCTTTACCGGAGGCCACCAAGCTCCTGGCCAGGCAAGTGATTTGCATGTCATCCCCCAGAAGGACGGCGAGACCCTGCGCAAATACATACAAAGGTTCAGCCGTGTACAATACACCATCCCAGATGTTCACCCAGCCACTGTCATCGGTGCATTCCATCAAAATGTACGCAACCGTAAGATGCGTGAAGAGCTGGCGATGAACAAGGTTAAGGATGTAGCCGAACTTTATGTTCTGGCTGATAGATGTGCTCGAGCTGAGGAAGGAAGGAAGTACCCTGGTGAGGACGCCGGTGTGGAAACCGACTCCACGGACGAAGACGCCGCCGCCCCGACAAAGAAGGGCCGACACCGCAACAGGAAGCGTAAGGGCAAAACCGTGCTTGCCGTTGAGGGACCCGGCGACCCCGGCGCCGCCAAGAAGGCCAAGGCAGACGACCCTAGCAAGGAAGTTGCCGGGTGCGCCGCCTGGCGGGCCTTGGCGGCTGCCGACAAGCCAGGAGCCTCCAACAAGCAGTACTGCAAGATCCATCGTACCAAGGGCCATGACCTCTAGAATTGCCGACAGGTTGAGCTGCTCGCGAAAAAGCAAAAAGCTGAATATGAAAGGCGGGACAAGGAGAAGGGATAGGATGGTGCTGAGGGGTCCGACAAGAAGCATGGTGGCCAAGGAGGTCGCCGCGGCAAAGATAATCAACAAGAGAGGCCCGCTCGGGGCCGTGACAAGAAGGAGGAAGATGATGATCATGACGAGGATGATGAGTCTGGCGAGCACGAGTTCCAGAAAGCTACAGAGGCCATGTGCGTCGACGGTGGCGCCTCGTTGCACACCTCTCACCACCAACTGAAGCAATGGGCGCGTGAGGTCACTGCGGCGGAGCCATCGTTCGATGCCCAGAAGCCACTAAAGTGGTCCCGCACACCTATCATTCTTGACACCGGGGATCACCCTGATCGCACAACGGCGGTCGGGTGTTTGCCGTTGTTGGTTTCACCGACAATACGCAACTTCAAGGTGAAAAAAGTGCTGGTTGACGGTGGGGCCGGACTGAATTCTTGATGGAGATCTCGAGGAGATGGGCACGTTTCAAGGGGTCAACCCGGGAAGGAGTCAGCCAAAAGGTAAAATCACGCTGCCCGTTACATTTGGGGGCGATCTGAACTATAGGACGGAGAAGATCGTTTTTATGTCGCCGAGATCCCCTTGCCCTACAATGGGATCCTTGGCCGCCCAGCGCTGGCAGCGTCACACTACGCCTACAACACGTTGAAGATGCCGGGGCCGCTGAACATCATCACCGTCCCTTCCGACAAGAAAGACGCGCTCATCTACGCCGACCAACTCTACCGAAAGGCAGTTGCAGCAACTGTCGCCAAGGCACTTGCTCCTGCCGCTGAAGCCCCGGGAAGGAAGAAAGTCGGCAAGACCCCTTCCAGCGAAACCTCTTCCGGCAAGACCTCTCGCACCCACTCCGGCAAGCGCGCCTCTTCGGAGTGCTGCGCTCCCGTCGAGGACGTACCAGAGAGCTCCACTGGCAAGAGCAGAAATCCAAGGCTGCACCACCGGAAACCAAGAAGGTGTCCGTCAAGGAGGACGACACGAGCGGGGCTTTTACTATAAGCTCCACCCTCGACAGCAAATAGGAAAGCACGCTCGTTGCCTTCCTGCGGGCGAATGTCGATGTGTTTGCATGGAAAGCATCCGACATCCCCGACATTCCCAGGGATGTGATTGAGCACCATCTTGCTGTCTGTCCTCATGCGCGGCCCGTCAAGCAGAAGGTCAGGAAGCAAGCTTTGGAGCGACGAGAGTTCATCATCGAAGAGATTAGTTCATCATCGAAGAGATCAGGAAGTTGGAGGCGGCAGGCTTGGTCAGAGGAGTGCTCCACCCCACGTGGTTAGCTAACCCAGTGGTAGTGCGTAAGGCAAATGGGAAGTGGAGGCTGTGTATTGACTATACAGATATCAATAAGGCTTGTCCAAAGGATCCTTCCCCTTGCCACGCATTGACCAGATAGTGGACTCCACTGCCGGGTGTGACCTGCTGTCATTCCTCGACGCCTACTCAGAATACCACCAGATCTTCATGATGAAGGAAGACGAAGAAAAGACCGCATTCATCACCCCATGTGGTACTTACTGTTTTGTACGAATGCCTTTCGGGTTGAAAAGCGTTGGTTCAACGTTTGCCCGAGCGGTCCAAATTGGTTTTGAGCCCCAGCTGCACAGAAATATGGAAGCTTATATGGATGATATAGTAGTCAAAACCAAGGACAGGGCCACGCTCGTGCAAGATCCAGAAGAAACATTTGCAAATCTGCGCAAGATCAACCTCAAGCTCAACCCAGAGAAGTGCGTGTTCGGTGTACCATCCGGCAAACTTCTTGGGTTCTTTGTGTCTCAACGCGGAATCGAAGCAAATCCCGACAAGATCAAAGCAATTGAACAGATTGAGGCGCCAAAACGGGTCAAAGACGTCCGTAGGCTCGCCGGCTGTGTTACTGCCCTGAGTAGGTTCATCTCCAAATCTGCTGAGCGCGCCCTCCCCTTTTTCAAAGTTTTGAAAAAGGCGGGTCCAGTGAAATGGACTCCTGAGGCAGAGGCAACGCTGCGAGATTTGAAGAGGTACCTCTCCTCCACGCCAATACTAGTCGTGCCTAAACCACAAGAGCCGTTGCTGCTATACTTAGCAGCAACGAATCAAGTGGTCAGTGTTGCGTTGGTGGCACAAAGGGGACTTGAGGAAGAAGCAGCAGTAGCAGCGGAGCCATTGGATGATGGGCCAGAGTCCTCCCCGACAGGGCCTGACGCCGGCAAGGCGGAACCCCCGGCAAGGCCCGGTCCCGGCAAGACAGAGTCTGCGCAGATGGGCAAAGTGGAACAGAAGAAGAAGGTGGTGCAGCACCCGGTTTATTTTGTCAGTTCCCTCTTGTAGGGGGCTAGATCAAGATATTCTGGTATGCAGAAGCTGCTTTTCGGCCTCCTTATGGCCTCGAGAAAGCTACACCACTATTTCCAAGCACATGAGATCACCGTCGTCACCCGCCTCCCTTTGCAACGAATCTTGCACAACCCAGATGCGACTGGGAGGATTGTGTGGAGTGGGCGTTGGAGCTGTCGAGCTTTGGCCTCAAGTTTGAAATCACTTCGACGGTCAAGAGCCGAGCCTTGGCAGAATTCATAGCAGAATGGACCGCAACGCCCGATGAAGAGATTCAAGAGACCACCCTTCCCGGCAAGGAGACCTGCCGCGATTGGATTATGTACTTTGATGCTGCTTTCTCACTGCAAGGTGCTGGCGCCGGCGTGCTACTCATCGCGCCCATCGGAGAGCACCTCAAGTATGTAATCCAGATGCACTTTCCCCAGGAAAAATCAATGAACAGCACGGTGGAGTACGAGGGATTGCTTGCTGGTCTCAGGATCACGGCGGACCTTGAAATCAAGAAGCTCATCATCAGAGGTGATTCGCAGCTCGTCGTTAAGCAAGTTAACAAGGATTACCAGAGCCCGTTGATGGAGGCCTATGTGGATGAAGTGAGGAAGTTGGAAGAGCGTTTTGACGGACTGCAAGCAGAGCATGTTCCCCGAGCAGAGAACGGCATTGCTGACAACCTGTCGAAGCGCGTTGCCCTGAAGTTTCCTATGGAACCAGGTACCATTGTGCTTTAATTAACTCAGCCATCCATTGAGCCATCAACAGGATAGAACAAGCGAAGGAAGACAGGCCTCGGCAAGTACTTTCCCGCTGATCTCCCAGGAGCCACCGACAAGGATGTTGCCGGGTGCGCCAAGCTTGCCGGAGAGCAGCAATCCCCAGCAGGACCTCAAGCCCTGACCGTAGAGGCAGCTGCCCTTACGACCGAAGATGTGCCTTTAGTCCTTGCCGTCGAGCCCCAGGCTCCGGCATGGGCACAACACACCATCCGTTTTCTCCAAACAGGGGAGCTCCCTGAGGAACAGGAAGAAGCAGAGAAAGTAGCCCGTCGGTCCAGCATGTACCAGTTTGTGGATGATGCCCTATACAGAAGGAGACCAAATGGTGTGAAATTGAAGTGCATTCCTTGGGAGGACGGACTGAGGCTGTTGGCAGAGATACATGGAGGCATGTGTGGCTCCCACATAGGGTCAAGAGCCCTTGCTGGCAAAGCGTTCCGGCAAGGTTTCTTCTGGCCCACCGCTCTCCAGGATGCAACTGCCCTAGTAACAAAGTGTGAAGCGTGCCAGTTCCATTCAAAGAAGCTTCATCAACCAGCCCAAGCTCTTTAGACAATCCCTCTTTCCTGGCCATTTTCGATCTGGGGGCTCGACATACTGGGCCCCTTTCCCCATGCTGTCGGGGGATTTGAGTACTTGTATGCCGCGATCGACAAGTTCACAAAGTGGCCGGAAGTGGAACCAGTGAGAAAGGTGACAGCACAATCGATCGTCAAGTTCTTCAAGGGGCTAGTCTGCCGTTTTGATGTGCCAAATAGAGTCATCACCGACAACGGCACGCAGTTCACGAGCTGCACCTTCATGCAGTACATTCAAGACCTCGGCAGCAAGGTCTGTTTTGCTTCTGTTGCTCATCCCAGAAGTAATGGCCAGGCTGAGAGGGCGAATGCAGAAGTGCTGCGAGGCCTCAAGACCAGAACTTTTGACAAGATGCACAAGTGTAGAAGGTGCTGGATTGATGAATTGCCAACGGTTCTTGGGTCAATCAGGACGACACCAAATCGAGCCACTGGCCAGACACCCTTTGCCCTGGTGTACGGGGCAGAAGCAGTTCTCCCCACGGAACTCATATACGGGTCACCTTGAGTGCTCTCTTATGATGAGCTTGAGCAAGAGCAGTTGCACCAAGATGATGCGGCGCTCCTTGAGGAAGATTGTCTTCGGGCTGCTATGCGAGCCGCTCGCTACCAGCAAGCCTTGCGCCGCTACCATAGCCGCAAGGTTCACGCCCGAAGCCTTGAGGAAGGCGACCTTGTTCTTCGGCGGATCCAATCCGCCAAGAATTCAAACAAGTTGACGCCAAAGTGGGAAGGCCCTTATCGGGTAATACGAGTCACCAGGCCCGGCGCAGTCCGCCTGGAGACCGAAGATGGCATTACGGTGAGCAACTCCTGGAATATCGAACATCTTCGCAAGTTTTACCCCTAAGCCGCGGTTGCCGAGAGCCCCGACAACCCCCATTTTGTACTAGCTTTGCCAGCAAGGCATGTAACCCTATGTACAGAGCCAGGCGCAGACCCTGTGCGCAGTCAGGGAAAGAAATCCCTTAGTATGTATAGTTTCCTGTTGATTTCCATGTTTATGTATATACGTATATGCATGCTTGTCAAGGATATTGTACTGCTTTTTGATTCCAACAAATATTAGTGGACCGCCAAGGTTCCATGCTCTTGCCCTCTCTTCTTTCCAGCCACGGCGAGGACGCGCGATCCCGCTAAGGACCCGGCTCCGGCAAGAAGTTGAGAAGACCGCCCGGCACGGTGATCCCTAGCAAACCAAATAGATAAAGTTTACCTCTTGCCCATTCGTATTCGTAACCTATGACTCATGCATTAGAAAACCTCACCACTCTTCCTTAAAAACTTGGGTGCTCCCATTCCCGGCCCGAACGCTGCTTCAGTCGGAATGGTCGTAGTAGCCCTTGCTAAAAGGAGGTGGATGGGGGGCTGGACCCTTTGTCTGTAACCCGGCAGATTTGATTCTCCGGTAGGCTTAGAGGAAACCAACAGGACGGATTGCCGGGAGGACTCATTTATTTACATTAAGGAGGCATTTCGCTTCTGCACGAATGTACGCGTGCACGGGTTCCCGGCAAGACTAGACTTTTTCATTAACATGCTGATACGAGTACAGAGGTTACAGGACTGTCTAGAAATTAAGATTCGGCAAGTGCCTACAATTTAAAAGCAAGATAAGTGCCCCGTAATCCCCGTTGTTGCCCCTTTCCTCCCAGGTGCGGCAGGTGAAGGCAAAAAGGAGGTGAGGAGAATGTGCCGATGTAGAGCTTGATGAGGAAGACCCCCCGGCAAGGCGCATGGCTGAGGGAGGGGGCGACGCGGTCAGCCAGAGTCGGAGTCAGCGTCCTCCCGCTTGATACCCTTATCGTCGATGTCGCTGTCCTCCTCATCACTCTCGCCTGAGGAGGAGGTTTCGTCGTCGGTGGAGCTCTCCCCGCAACACCTTAGGCAAGTTCCCAAGTGCCCAAAGACCTTGACGGGTAGCAGGCCGTTCTCCATCAATTTGAAGTGGAGGATGAGCCCCTCCGACAGGCTATGGGCATGAGCGAAGGTTTCCCATCCACGACGGAGATACATGACATGAGGGGCGGGAAAGTTGACGTCGACCTGCATGCTGCCATTCCCGCAGCCCCTCATGTGCAACCTCAAGGCCTGTGGCGGGTCGAGCTCCATCTTGCGAGCAAACGGAGTGGGAAGGCGGAGGTGGCCGCGCACTGGCTTGTACAGCCTAATGAAGAATTCGCGGGGCTGGTCTCCGACATGGCTCTCCATTGGGGGAAGAGCCGCTGGTGGAGGCGCGACCGATGCGTCGCCCCGTCCTCCTCTCCCACGAGCGCCACGGCGGCCTCGGCCACGCCCCCTCCCTCTTCCTCTCACAGCGGGCTCTGCCACCATGAGATCCTGGGGAGGGGGGACGCGTTGTCGAGCAGAGGCCCTCGTCACTGCCATAGGAGCGCCGGCGCGCCCTCTCGCCATGGCGAAGGAAAGGAAGGAGTCAGGATGGAAGGAGATGAATGCTGAAGGATGCCATCTCTCTCCCCTTCTTATAAAGGGGCGGGGCCGGGGCTCGGCCCCCCCAACCTAAGGGCACCCCATTCGACCAATCCGGCCGCCAGAAGCGCAGGGAATCGGGACCGACCCGCTGCTCCAATCAGCGACGACCCGGCTTCCCGCCTCGGTGTTAAGGCCCGCTCCCTTCGTATCCATCACCTACGCTCCCT
>NC_057802.1:355310328-355330361 GCF_018294505.1 Triticum aestivum | reverse complement strand
ACAAGTGAAGCGACCATTTTCCACCCCGTGATCGTGGGGCGCGGGCGCCTTGAAGGCCACGACCCGAGTCCACTTAGTAAATGAGCCGCGCCCCTGCGGCTTCCTCTTTTTTATGGGGAAGACGCAAGCCGCCTCTTTACTATCCACCACAACATGACACAAGAGTGCTGCAACCACTCCACACACGACCCCCACGTCACGCATTCAATGCGGGTCGTGGGGGAGCGCAACTGGCGAGGGAGTTACTGCGGTAAAAGTCTGCCATGCGTGCCCGCGCACCGTTCTGGGCCTGGCCCAATAACGCTCCGCGCTTATATGTGGCCCAGGCCCAGGGGCTCCTGTCGGTGTACAAAAGTAGGGGCCTTCTGTACCCCTTTACTTCTGCACGGGCAGTCGCAGCCACACTTGCGGCCGCGCTTGGCAGGGCAGAAGAGGAAGTGAAGATACAAGACCACCAGAGCAGCGCCCAAGCCAGAGGCGCGAGGAGCGAAGGGACAAGATGGGCTTTCCCCGGCAAGAGCCTTGCCGGGGCAACTTGCCCAACACCAACGAGGTCGCCACCCTTGAGCCCAAGGGTTCCGACACCATCGACAACATTGGAACCAGGGCTCGGGAGGCGCCTGCATGGTGGCATGCAGATCTTTGTGAAGACCAGAGGCCTGCAAATCTAGATGAGAACCAGAAGACGAAGACCCCCGGCAAGATCCTTGCCGAGAACGCCCACGAGACCCCGGCAAGACCCTTGTCGGGACCCGACAAGACCCTTGCCGGGGACGCGTGCGGGGCCACAGCCAGGCCCACACCTACCGAGGCCCACCACCATTCCAACACAGCAGTTGATACGTCTCCAACGTATCTATAATTTTTGATTGTTTCATGCTATTATATTATCTGTTTTGGATGTTTAATGGGCTTTAATATGCTCTTTTATATTATTTTTGGGACTAACCTATTAACCGGAGGCCCAGTGCCAGTTTCTGTTTTTGCCTATTTTAGAGTTTTGCAGAAAAGGAATACCAAACTGAGTCCAAATGGAATGAAACCTTCGCGATGAACTTTCTTGGACCGAAAGCAAACCAGAAGACTTGGATTTGTAGTCTGGAACTCCGCGAGGCGGCCACGAGGCAGGAGGGCGCGCCCCCTCCCTCGTGGGCCCCTCGGAGCTCCACCGACGTACTTCTTTCGCCTATATATACTCTTATACCCTAAAAACATCAAGGGGAGCCACGAGACCCTTTTCCACCGCCGCAACCTTCTGTACCCGTGAGATCCCATCTTGGGGCCTTTTCCGGCGATCTGCCGGAGGGGGAATCGATCACGGAGGGCTTCTACATCAACACCATTGCCTCTCCGATGATGCATGAGTAGTTTACCACAGACCTTCGGGTCCATAGTTATTAGCTAGATGGCTTCTTCTCTCTCTTTGATTCTCAATACAAAGTTCTCCTCGATGTTCTTGGAGATCTATTCGATGTAATACTCTTTTGCGGTGTGTTTGCCGAGATCCGATGAATTGTGGATTTGTGAACAAGTTTATGTATGAATATTATTTGGTTCTTCTTTGAATTCTTATATGCATGATTTGATATCTTTGCAAGTCTCTTCAAATTATCGGTTTAGTTTGGCCTACTTGATTGATCTTTCTTAAAAATGGGAGAAGTGCTTAGCTTTGGGTTCAATCTTGCGGTGTCCTTTCCCAGTGACAGTAGGGGCAGCAAGGCACGTATTGTATTGTTGCCATCGAGGATAAAAGATGGGGTTTATATCATATTGCTTGAGTTTATCCCTCTACATCATGTCATCTTGCTTAATGCGTTACTTTCTTCTTATGAACTTAATACTCTAGATGCATGCTGGATAGCGGTCGATGTGTGGAGTAATAGTAGTAGATGCAGAATCGTTTCGGTCTACTTGACACGGACATGATGCCTATATTCATGATCATTGCCTTAGATAACTTCATAACTATGCGCTTTTCTATCAATTGCTCGGCAATAATTTGTTCACCCACCGTAATACATGCTATCTTGAGAGAATCCACTAGTGAAACCTATGGCCCCCGGGTCTATTTTACATCATATTAGTTTCCCGTTAACTTGCCAATTTCTGTCACCGTTCTTTTATTTTGCAATCTTTACTTTCCAATCTATACAACAAAAATACCAAAAATATTTACTTTACTATCTTTATTAGATCTCACTTTTGCGAGTGACCGTGAAGGGATTGACAACCCCTTTATCACGTTGGTTGCAAGGTTCTTGATTGTTTGTGCAGGTACTAGGTGACTTGTGCGTTGTCTCCTACTAGATTGATACCTTGGTTCTCAAAACTGAGGGAAATACTTACGCTACTTTGCTGCATCACCCTTTCCTCTTCAAGGGAAAACCAACGCATGCTCAAGAGGTAGCAAGAAGGATTTCTGGTGCCGTTGCCGGGGAGATTTGCGCCAAGTCAAGTCAAGATTTGATCTCCCGTCAACTAGCCATTTCTGGCGCCGTTGCCTGGGAGATCTACGCCAAGTCAAGACATACCAAGTACCCATCATAAACTCTTCTCCCTCCCATTATATTATTTGCCATTCGCCTCTCGTTTTCCTCTCCCCCACTTCTAAAACGATTTTCGAAAACCTTTGCCTTTTCTTCGCCCCTCTTCCGTTCGCCTCTTTTCGCTTGCTTCTTGTGTTCTTGAGTGATTAGTGTGCCTGTTTGCTTTGATGGCTCTGCCAAAAAGCGTTGATCCTCACCTTAGAAGGTTCAAAGAAATTGAAAACAACATTAGAAGCTTTATGTCTTTGCAATTTGAGCATAATAATTTCTTCAGAAACAAGCTTAAAGAACAAAAAAGTTTTATGGAGTACATGAATAAAGAGCTCGATGATATGTCTAAGGAATTTTATGGTTTGAAATCTCAGTTTGCTCATCTTGAAAATTTAGTAGGCCAAATTTTGGATAAGCAAGGCACCTTAGTTAATAAGATGGCCGCTAAACCGGAAGATCTAGATAATAATAAAGATGAAGATCTAAAAGTGATTGATGTGACTCCTATTAAATCTTTGTTTTACAATATGAAACTTGATAAAGATGGGACTGGAGATGGGTCAACTTTAGTTAAAAGGCGTCCTAATGATTCGGAGTTTTTAGATCTTGATGCTAAAATTTATAAAAGTAGGATTGAAGAGGTCAAAACTTTACATAGCAATGAACCCACTATTTTGGATTTCAAAGAATTTAATTGTGATAATTGCTCTTTGATAGATTGTATTTCCTTGTCGCAATCCGTGTTAAATTCTCCTCATGCTTATAATCAAAATAAAGCTTTTTACTAAACATATCATTGATGCTTTAATGAAATCCTATGAAGAAAAGCTTGAACTAGAAGTTTCTATCCCTAGAAAACTTTATGATGAGTGGGAACCTACTATTAAAATTAAGATTAAAGATTATGAATGCTATGCTTTGTGTGATTTGGGTGCGAGTGTTTCCACGATTCCAAAAACCTTGTGTGATGTGTTAGGTTTCCGTGAATTTGATGATTGTTCTTTAAATTTGCACCTTGCGGATTCCACCATTAAGAAACCTACGGGAAGGATTAATGATGTTCTTATTGTTGCAAATAGGAATTTTGTTCCCGTAGATTTCATTGTTCTTGATATAGATTGCAATCCTACATGCCCTGTTATTCTTGGTAGACCTTTCCTTAGAACGATTGGTGCAATTATTGACATGAAAGAAGGAAATATTAGATTCCAATTTCCGTTAAGGAAAGGCATGGAACACTTTCCTAGGAAGAAAATTAAATTGCCTTATGAATCTATTATGAGATCCACTTATGGATTGCATACCAAAGATGACAATACTTAGATCTATTCTTGTTTTTATGCCTAGCTAGGGGCGTTAAACGATAGCGCTTGTTGGGAGGCAACCCAATTTTATTTTTGTTCTTTGCTTTTTGTTCCAGTTTAGTAATAAATAATTCATCTAGACTCTTTTTAGATGTAGTTTTATGTTTTAATTAGTGTTTGTGCCAAGTAGAACCTTTGGGAAGACTTGGGTGAAGTCTTTGCGATCTTGCTGTAAAAAACAGAAACTTTTGCGCTCACGAGATTAGCTGCCATTTTTTACTGGAGAGTGATTTTAGGTTGATTCTTTTTGAAGATGATTAATAGACAAATTACTCACGTCCACCAGTTTATTTCAGAATTTTTGGAGCTACAGAAGTATTCGAATGATACAGATTTCTACAGACTGTTATGTTTTGACAGATTCTGTTTTTCGTGTGCTGTTTGCTTATTTTGATGAATCTATGAGTAGTATCGGGGGGTATGAACCATAGAGAAGTTAGAATACAGTAGGTTTAAAACCAATATAAATTATGAATGAGTTCATAACAGTACCTTAAAGTGGTGGTTTATTTTCTTATACTAACGGAGTTCCTGAGATTTTCTGTTGAAGTTTTGTGTTGTGAAGTTTGTACGTGCAAGGAGATCGCCTACTTCGTGAAGATCTACCCTAGTGAGGCAAGTCCTTCATGGGCAATGGTCATGGTGGGATAGATAAGGTTGCTTCTTAGTGGACCCTTCGTGGGTGGAGCCCTCCGTGGGCTCGCACAACCGTTACCCTTCGTGGGTTGAAGTCTCCATCAACGTGGATGTACGATAGCACCACCTATCGGAACCACGGATAAAAAATCTCCGTGTCTACATTGCGTTTGCTCCCTCCAAACTCCTCCCTTTACCTTCATATGCAATTGCATTCCGCTGCTATACTCTTAGAATTGCATGTGTAGGTTGATTACTTGAATTGTGCTAAGTTGCTAAAATCTGCCAAGACTTAAAATTGGGAAAAGGCTAGATTTTTATTTGGTCAAGTAGTCTAATCACCCCCCTCTAGACATACTTTCGATCCTACAAGTGGTATAAGAGCTTTGGTCTCCATTTTCTTTGATTTCCATAGCTTTTGTTGATCATAGCCTTGGTTTCACAACCTAGAAGAGTATGGCGTCTAGCGAGGGAAATTACCACCGTAGAGGTCCTTACTTTGATGGTACTAATTTTGCTAGTTGGAAGCATAAGATGAAAATGCATATTCTTGGACATAACCCCGCCGTTTGGGCTATTGTGTGTATTGGCTTGCAAGATGAATTCTTTGATGGGAGAGAACCGAACCATGAAGCTACCGTGGAAGAGTTCAAGATGATGCAATACAATGCTCAAGCTTGTGATATTCTCTTCAACGGATTGTGCCCCGAAGAATTCAACAAAATCAGCCACCTTGAGAATGAAAAGGAAATATGGGATACTTTAATTGATATGCACGAAAGTACCGACTCCGTCAAGGAATCCAAATTGGATGTGCTTCAAAGTCAACTTGACAAGTTCAAAATGAAGGATGGTGAAGGTATCGCTGAAATGTACTCTAGGCTTGCTCTCATCACAAATGAGATTGCTGGCTTAGGAAGTGAAGAGATGACCGATAGATTCATCATCAAGAAGATCCTAAGAGCCTTGGATGGAAAGTATGATACTGTGTGCACATTTATCCAAATGATGCCCAATTACAAAGATCTCAAGCCAACGGAAGTCATTAGAAGAATTGTTGCTCATGAGATGTCACTTAAGGATAAGGAAGAGCTCCACAACAAGTCAAGTGGTGCTTACAAAGCCTCATGTGAAGCTCCCACATCATCAAGTGAGAAATAAACCTTCAATGAAGAATTGAGCCTAATGGTGAAGAACTTCA
The DNA here is from genome assembly GCF_018294505.1 of Triticum aestivum. Taxonomy (NCBI): domain Eukaryota; kingdom Viridiplantae; phylum Streptophyta; class Magnoliopsida; order Poales; family Poaceae; genus Triticum; species Triticum aestivum. Next base: position 355,324,623 of record NC_057802.1, on the reverse strand, counting down.
ACAAGTTCTACAAGAGTAGAAGCAAGGAAAGAAGCTCCAAGTCAAGGTCCTACAATGACAAGAGATCTTCAAGTCGTGAAAGAAATTGCTACAATTGTGGAAGACCCGGACACTACTCCAATGAGTGTACGACTCCCTACAAAAGAAGAGAAGTTCTCCCAAAAGAAGAAGTAGAAGAGAAGAATCACCACATAGAGAGAGAAGGAGTAGATATGATCGTTATGAGCGAAGACCCTCTCGGAGAAGCAAGGATTCGGAAAGGAAGGACAAGTCATCAAAGAGCTACACAAAAAGAAGACATCAAGCTCATGTTGGTGAATGGGTATCCGGCTCCGACTTCGACCATCACTCCGAAAGAAGTTATCACTCCGACTCCGAATATACTCAAGATGAAGGTGTTGCCGGCCTAGCTCTTGTGTCAACCAACTCCTATGACATATTTGACTCACCAAATGAAGGAATTGGAAGATGCTTCATGGCCAAAGGTCCAAAGGTAACACACCCCGAGTACGTTGATTTCAATAGTGATGAAGATGATTTGCTATGAGATGATGATTTACTTATTGACAACTCTAGTTATGAAAACTATGATGAACTTGCTATTAATCATGCTAATCAAGATAAAGCAAATGACGATGATAAGAAGGAGATTGAGCGTCTAACTAAAGAAGGAAACACTCTTAAGTTAGCTCATGAAACTACCTTGGAAGATCATCGAGAACTTTTAGAGACTCATGAGAAGCTACGCTTTGAAAAGCTCAACCTCGAGCAAGAGCATGAGTTCTTAAAAGAAATCAATGATGATCTTCGCAAGAAAAGTTCGTCTTACATTGCCAAGCGTTTACTCTTGTCTACTTACATGCCACAAGTTAAATCTAGCAACAAGAACAAGAAAGATTCTTCCTCTAGTAGTAACAACAATCATGCTAAATCCAATGTTGTTGCTTCTAGTAGTTCTCTTGATTCCACTAATGATTCTCTTAGCCAAGTTACAATTGAGCAAGAAAATAGCTTATTGAAGGGAATTATAGAGAAAGGTGTTTACAAGAGTCTTGCTGAAAGTAAGCAATTTGAGGAAATTGTACGCAAGCAAGGAAGACACGGGAAGAATCAAGGTGTTGGTTTTGAACGAAAGTTCAATGCCAATGGAGTTGAGTGGGAAGAAGATCAATACCCCAAGACGAAGTTTTTCCCTCAACAAGAGAAGTATGATCCTACTTTTTTCCAAGGAACACAAGCTCAAGATGATCTTCCACCACAAGACCACAAGCTAAAAGGCAAGGACAAGCTTCAAAAGGATATTGATGCATTTGAAGAAGCTCCTAAGGCCTTGGTCAAGTGGGTTCCCAAGACTACATCAAGTTCCACTTCATCAAGTACGACTACAACTCCAAGGATTCCCATCAAGATGGTGTGGATCCCGAAGAAGAAGAACTAGAGAGTTCTTGAGGGTGACTCCGCCAACATACTTCACTCTTATCATCTTGGCAAGGATAAGTGCAAACAACTTCCATATCTTGCACTAGTTCAAGGAGTCACAAACCCTCTTGTTGGTAAGACAAGGGACAAGGTAACCTAATATTTTCATGGACATCATCCTATGTGAACATCACTCTATGTCTATTGATATCCTTGTTTGTTCCTTGTGGGACTAACCCGTGTAGGTATTGAAAGTGCAACTCACTCCAGAGGATTGCTCCGAATGATCTACATCAACATTGAGCATCTATATCTTCAACACCTACATGAAGTCATCATCGACAAAACCCAAGGTTAGTTCATCCCTCTTAGGGGGGATATCACATATAGGGGGAGCTTTACTCTAATCAATTGAGATAAAGCAACTCTAATGATGTGAACACAACAATGCTTTATGTAAAAGTGGTAACCCCACTTGTGCTTAAACGATGAGTATGACCTATGATCAAATGTTCTCATTTGACTCCTAAGTCAATATACTCATATATAGATGGCCTAGTCATCGCCAAATTTCTTGATAGATGCTAGAGTGATTGTGCATGCTTTGTCACATATTTCATTTGTCATTTTATCGTGTGAGCATGTTGGATGCATACTTTACTTATTCGAGGACATCCATTTGTTGCTTTGATTGTTTGGCTCTTTCTCTTTTGCCAAATGGATGGACAAGAATGCCTAAGGACTCCCTCTAGCTATCTATGCTTTTCTCGTCTCAAACTCTATTCATGCTACATCACAAATTTTGATCAAGTCTGATTCAAACCACTCTATGTGAGGAGCACTCGGAGTCCCCGATTTGTCATAGACTTAAAATTCCAAAACCTCCTTGTGCATTTCGGTATGGCCGAGTCATCCATTTTGGTCGCACCGAGATCACTAAGTTGATCTAGGTTTTCAATCTCGGTGCAACCAATTTGAACTTTTCGGTCACACCGAGTTGCAGTAACCGCTTGCGATTCTGCATCTCGGTGCCACCGAGTTGTTCCACTCGGTCACACCGACAGGGTCGGGATATATAAAACCACGAGTGAGATTTTGGAAATTTCTTCGAAACCTCTCAGCCCGCGCGTATCCTGCTCTGCCGCCTCGGGTCTCTGGATCGTCTCCTTGCTGCTAGCGACCTCCCGCCGCTGGTCTCCATCGCCATCAACGGAATTCTGCCCCTCCGTTTCCGCCGTAGCAAACTCCGCCGAACTAGGGTACGAGTTTGTTTCTTTGTGCTATTCCTTTAACTTTGATTCGTAGCACATTGCTCTGCCATGATCATCACCACGTATGCAAACACTATCCATTGAAAACATCCTTTAGATTAGATTGGATTTGAAAATTTAGGGTTAGGTCTCCGCCGAACCCATCTCGGACCGACCGAGTTGTAGAAATCGGTCTCACCGATTTGGCTTAGGCCATAGCACTTGCGATTTTCGGTCTGACCAAAAACTGCAAATCGGTGTGACCGAGTTTGATTCTTTGTGAAACCCTAGCAGTCTCGGTGCCACCGAACTGTGACTCGGTCTGACCGAGTTCACTAGTTTAGGTTCCAAAAGCTGCTTCGGTATCACGGAGTTTACGAATCGGTAGCTCCGAAATGCTTTCTATGGAGAACTAAAACAAAGTTTTTAAGTCATCTGTTTTGCAAAAACTCTGCACTTTATGATGCTCTTCCACTCTACCTCATCTACATCTATTCACAGGGTCTACTGTCAGTAAGTTTGCAGAGATGTCTGATCAGAGTGACAGTCAGAGCAGGTCTGAGGAACATGTGCAGCTGAGTGAGGGTTCAGATCCCTCAAGCTTCTGATGATGGCAGCAGGAGCACTCCCAGCAACTTGCCAAAGGCAGCCACCAGATCTAGGAAGAAGAGAACCTCAGAATCTGAGGATGAGGATTATGTTGCCACTGAGGAGGAAGTAAACTCCAAGAAGAAGGTGCTGAAAAAGGAGTATGGCACAGCTGCTGCAGTTAAGCCAGGCTTAAATAAGAAGGCACCAGCAAGGAGGATCCCAATGTCAAAGCCAAGGAAGGTGGCAACAGGAGAAACAATGAAATTTACCATAGAGTCAGATGATGGTGAAGCAGTAGGAGATGACAAGAAAAAGAAGAGGACAAGAACCACTAGTGCTAAAGTTCTTGGCAAGCCCTCCATGATGAGAGATCCCTCTGAAGAAGAGGAAGAGGAAGAGGATGCTGCACCAGCACCCAAAGCTTAGAAGCTTATGGGAGATGCTATAAAGGCAGGGGCTGCTCCATCAAAGCCCAAGTCTGCTCCCAAAGCTCCAACTCAGAAGCCCAGTAAGCCCAAGAGGAACACCAGAAGTATACCTGCCGAAGAAAAGAACAAGGCCCCAGTGCCTCAAGCTGAAGAAGAGGATGATGATTCACTTGTTTTGAGGAAGTTGAAGCCCAATATTCCTGACCATAATGATGCTCATCCAGTAGCTGAAGATATGCATATCAGAAAGGATGCTGGACTGAGATTGTGGAGATAGTCTGATCCTTATGCTGTGAGGAGGAGGACATCAGTTGATTATAGGTTTCACACAAAGGAACAACAAGACTTTTATGAAACTATTTTGCTTGACAAGAAGCCCATTGTATGTGACATGGGATGGGTGGATTGGGAATACATCAAGGAAGAAGAAGATCACTTTCCAGGAGTTTATGACAGCTTCAAGGCATGTGGAGTTGACAAATTTGTTGGGCAGAAGCTCACCAAATGGAATGATGAGCTGATCATGCAGTTTTACTCCACTGCCCACTTCTATCCAGATGGGAGGATAGTTTGGATGTCAGAAGGTAGTAGGTACCAATCCACAGTTGAGGAGTGGGCCAAGATGATAAATGCCCCTGAAGAACATGAAGATGACTTGGATGTGTATGCCACCAAAAAGAAGGACCACAACACTATGGCAAACATGTACAAGGAGATCCCAGATAAGGCTTTGGAGACTCACAAGCTTGGATCAGTACATTACTTGTTGTCTTGTCTGCCTACCATCAACACAATCCTTAGGCACACTCTGCTACCCAAGTCAGCAGATCACAAGATGATCAGAGGGCATTCTATCAACCTGCTACAACTTTTTGATGTCCCTCAGAAGTTCAAGGTTATGAGTCTGATTGTAGAAACAATCAAGCTGACCAGAAGAGAAGCTGTGGGTATGCTCCACACATTCAGGAGCTCATCAACTCCAAGATGGGCACAGGAACATATCTGTTGGATAAGGAGCACCTACCCTTACATCCTGATTTTGAAGACAACACTGTAGTGATGAATGAGGAGGAACCATCAGCAGTTTAAGCATAGGAGAAGAGAGCCAAAGCAAAGGCTGAGAAAGCTGCCAAGATGCCCAGTGTTGAAGAGGCATCTCAAGTTTTCCTGAAGAGCAAGCAAGATCAACTTGGATATCTGATCCAATCTACACTGAGGATTGATAAGGGCTTGGCCACCCTGACTTAAAACCAGGAGAGTCTGGAGAGGATCATAGAGACAAAATTTTATGATCTTGATCTGAAGGTAACTGAGATTCAAACTACCGTTGAGCAGCTTCAGGAGGAAGCAGAAGAAAAGAGAGGCAAGGCAACTACAGATGCATTTAAGTGAGTGCCTAGAGGACAGAGGTCTGCTGCAGTGCATGTACCTGATACAAGAGCAACAGCATCAGGACCAGCAGCCACAGCTTCATCAACCACTCCACCAGCTCCAAGTACATCAACTGATGCCTTCGTCCTTGGAGTTCTCTCTACACCACCTCCCGAAGACCAAGCCTGAGAGACGCATAGCACTATGCATATTTGAACTTTTTGGTAACTTGTTGCCAAAGGGGGAGAAATATGTATAGATCATAGGCTTCGAGAGAGTGTTTTGCTTCTTTGCCTTTGGTTGACCTTTTCATTGTGTGAGATACTTATTTGATCATGTGTTTGATCATTTGCTACCTTAATGCTTGTTTGGATGATATTGTCTGTTAGATCTCATATATGATCATTCACTTGCTTGGTGATGAGTGCATGCTTTTAATTTCTATCATTTTGAGCACTCCACCAAGATGTATGTGACATGGAAGAGTAACCCATGATCTTAATCGATTGTGCATTTGCATTCAAAAGCAAATTTTAAATAATGCACAAATTTAGGGGGAGCTCTTGCTTATCACATACTTCTCAAAGCGACGTTGTATTCTATCTTACTACCATTTGTCGAAGCTTTGATCTATATGTTGTCATCAATTACCAAAAAGGGGGAGATTGAAAGTGCAACTATCCCTGGGTGGTTTTGGTAATTCCTAACAACATATAGCTCATTGAGCTAATGCTATTTCAAGTTAAATATTTCAGGAAAGCTCAATGATTGGCATGGCATGGATTAGAAAGTGGACCCCTCAAAATGGTAAGGACAAAAGTTTGGCTCAAGCTCAAGACTCTACATTTTACTTTTAGTGATCCAAGATCACATTGAGTCCATAGGAAAAGCCAATACTATTAAAAGGGGATGAGGTGTTGCTTAATGAGTTACTTGCTCAAAATGCTTAGTGATATGCTCCAAAACCCTCAACTACTTTCTCATATCCACATATGTCCCAAACCAAAAGTCAAACTCGGCCCCACCAAAATTTCCTATCCGGCGCCACCGAGTTCACTTGACATAGCCACTGCCACAAACCCTAGTCACTTCGGTCTCACCGATAGGGATCTCGGTCTCACCGAGATGAGATTGCGACCTCTCTGTTTCCCCTTTGTAACGTTTCGGTCTAACCGAGATGAGCGATCGGTCCCACCGAGATTGCAATGCAAACTCTCTGCTTCCCCTTCGTAACGTTTCAGTCTAACCGAAATGAGCGAATTGGTCCCACCGAGTTTGCCTGACCAACTCTCTGTTTGCTTATTACCAAAATCGGTCCCACCGAGATTGTGTAATCGGTCTCACCGAGATTATGTTATGCCCTAACCCTAATGGAATCGGTCCCACCGAGTTGACATGTCGGTCCCACCGAAAATCCTAACGTTCACATTTTGAACTAAATCGGTCTGACTGAGTTTTCTGATTCGGTCCCACCGAGTTTGGTGACTTGTGTGTAACGGTTAGATTTTGTGTGGAGGCTATATATACCCCTCCACCCACTCTTCATTCGTGAGGAGAGCCATCAGAACATGCCTACACTTCCAGCATACATTTTCTGAGAGAGAACCACCTACACTTGTGTTGAGGTCAAGATATTCCATTCCAACCACATAAATCTTGATCTCTAGCCTTCCCCAAGTTGCTTTCCACTCAAACCCTCTTTCCACCAAATCCAATCCTATGAGAGAGAGAGAGAGCTGAGTGTTGGGGAGACTATCATTTGAAGCACAAGAGCAAGGAGTTCATCATCAACACATCATCTATTAGCTTTTGGAGAGTGGCGTCTCCTAGATTGGCTAGGTGTCACTTGGGAGCCTCCGTCAAGATTGTGGAGTTGAACCAAGGAGTTTGTACGGGCAAGGAGATCGCCTACTTCGTGAAGATCTACCCTAGGGAGGCAAGTCCTTCGTGGGCGATGGCCATGGTGGGATAGACAAGGTTGCTTCTTCGTGGGTGGAGCCCTCCGTGGACTCGTGCAACCATTACCATTCGTGGGTTGAAGTCTCCATCAACGTGGATGTACGATAGCACCACCTATCGGAACCACGGATAAAAAATCTCCGTGTCTACATTGCGTTTGGTTCCTCCAAACTCCTCCCTTTACCTTCATATGCAATTGTTTTACATTCTGCTGCTATACTCTTAGAATTTCATGCGTAGGTTGATTACTTGAATTGTGCTAAGTTGCTAAAATCTGCCAAGACTTAAAATTGGGAAAAGGCTAGATTTTTATTTGGTCAAGTAGTCTAATCACCCCCCTCTAGACATACTTTCGATCCTACAGTCTTGTATGATTTGAGTCTTTGCTTTTTAGTTTACCACAATCATCCTTGCTGTACACACCTTTTGGGAGACACACGCATGAATCGGAATTTATTAGAATACTCTACGTGCTTCACTTATACCTTTTGGGCTAGGTAATTTTGCTCTAGTGCTTCACTTAATTATATCTTTTTAGAGCACGGTGGTGGTTTTATTTTATAGAAATTATTGAACTCTCATGCTTCAATTATATTATTTTGAGAGTCCTTTAGAACAGCATGGTAATTTGCTTTGGTTATGAATTTAGTCCTAATATGATGGGCATCCAAGAGGGATATAATAAAAACTTTCATATAAAGTGCATTGAATACTATGAGAAGTTTGATTCCTTATGATTGTTTTGAGATATGAAGATGGTGATATTAGAGTCATGCTAGTGAGTAGTTGTGAATTTAAGAAATACTTGTGTTAAGGTTTGTGAGTCCCGTAGCATGCACGTATGGTGAACCGTTATGTAACGAAGTTGGAGCATGAGATATTTTTTGATTGTCTTCCTTATGATTGGCGGTCGGGGACGAGCGATGGTCTTTTCCTACCAATCTATCCCCCTAGGAGCATGCGCGTAGTACTTTGTTTCGATGACTAATAGATTTTTGCAATAAGTATGTGAGTTCTTTATGACTAATGTTGAGTCCATGGATTATACGCATTCTCACCCTTCCACCATTGCTAGCCTCTCTTGTGCCGCGCAACTTTTGCCGGTACCATACACCCACCATATACCTTCCTCAAAACAGCCACCATACCTACCTATTATGGCATTTCCATAGCCATTCCGAGATATATTGCCATGCAACTTCCACCGTTCTATTTATTATGACACGCTCCATCATTGTCATATTGCTTTGCATGATCATGTAGTTGACATCGTATTTGTGGCAAAGCCACCGTTCTTAATTCTTTCATACATGTCACTCTTGATTCATTGCACATCCTGGTACACCGCCGGAGGCATTCATATAGAGTCATGTTTTGTTCTAGTATCGAGTTGTAATTCTTGAGTTGTAAGTAAATAGAAGTGTGATGATCATCATTATTAGAGCATTGTCCCGTGTGAGAAAAAAAGGCCAAATAAGCCAATGAACAAAAAGAGAGAGGCCAAAGAAGCCAAATAAAAAAAGGAGAGAAAAAGAGAGAAGGGACAATGCTACTATCTTTTTTCCACACTTGTTCTTCAAAGTAGCACCATGATCTTCATGATAGAGAGTCTCTTATTTTGTCACTTTCATATACTAGTGGGAATTTTCATTACAGAACTTGGCTTGTATATTCCAACGATGGGCTTCCTCAAATGCCCTAGTTCTTCGTGAGCAAGAAAGTTGGATGCACACCCACTTAGTTTCTTTTGTTGAGATTTCATACACTTATAGCTCTAGTGCATCCGTTGCATGGCAATCCCTACTCACTCACATCAATATCTATTGATGGGCATCTCCATAGCCCATTAATACACCTAGTTGATGTGAGACCATCTCCCTCTTTTTGTCTTCTCCACAACCACTGCTCTATTCCACCTATAGTGCCATGTCCATGGCTCACGCTCATGTATTGCGTGAAAGTTGAAAAGGTATGAGAATATTAAAGTATGAAACAATTGCTTGGCCTGTCATCGGGGTTGTGCATGATTTGAGTATTTTGTGTGATGAAGATGGAGCATAGCCAGACTATATGATTTTGTAGGGATAAGCTTTCTTTGGCCATGTTATTTTGAGAAGACATAATTGCCTTGTTAGTATGCTTGAAGTATTATTGTTTTTATGTCAATATTAAACTTTTATTTTGAATCTTTCGGATCTGAATATTCATGCCACAATAAAGAAAATCACATCAATAGTTATGTTAGGTAGCATTCCATATCAAAAATTCTGTTTTTATCATTTACCTACTCGAGGACGAGCAGGAATTAAGCTTGGGGATGCTTGATATGTCTTCAATGTATCTATAATTTTTGGTTGTTTCATGCTATTATATTATCTCTTTTGGATGTTTAATGGGCTTTAATATGCTCTTTTATATTATTTTTGGGACTAACCTATTAACCGGAGGCCCAGTGCTAGTTTATGTTTTTTGCCTATTTTAGAGTTTTGCAGAAAAGGAATACCAAACGGAGTCCAAACGGAATGAAACCTTCGCGATGATCTTTCTTGGACCGAAAGCAAACCAGAAGACTTGGAGTTGAAGTCTGGAACTCCGCGAGGAAGCCACGAGGAAGTAGGGCGCGCCCCCACCCTCGTGGGCCCCTCGGAGCTCCACCGACGTACTTCTTTCGCCTATATATACTCTTATACCCTAAAAACATCAGGGGGAGCCACGAAACCACTTTTACACCGCCGCAACCTTCTGTACCCGTGAGTTCCCATCTTGGGGTCTTTTCCGGCAATCTGCCGGAGGGGGAATCGATCACGGAGGGCTTCTACATCAACACCATTGCCTCTCCGATGATGCGTGAGTAGTTTACCACAGACCTTCGGGTCCATAGTTATTAGCTAGATGGTTTCTTCTCTCTCTTTGATTCTCAATACAAAGTTCTCCTCGATGTTCTTGGAGATCTATTCGGTGTAATACTCTTTTGCGGTGTGTTTGCCGAGATCCGATGAATTGTGGATTTATGAACAAGTTTATCTATGAATATTATTTGGTTCTTCTCTGAATTCTTATATGCATGATTTGATATCATTGCAAGTCTCTTCGAATTACTGGTTTAGTTTGGCCTACTAGATTGTTCTTTCTTGCAATGGGAGAAGTGCTTAGCTTTTGGGTTCAATCTTGCGGTGTCCTTTCCCAGTGACAGTAGGGGCAGCAAGGCACGTATTGTATTGTTGCCATCGAGGATAAAAAGATGGGGTTTATATCATATTGCTTGAGTTTATCCCTCTACATCATGTCATCTTGCTTAATGCGTTACTTTGTTCTTATGAACTTAATACTCTAGATGCATGCTGGATAGCGGTCGATGTGTGGAGTAATAGTAGTAGATGCAGAATCGTTTCGGTCTACTTGACACAGACGTGATGCCTATATTCATGATCATTGCCTTAGATAACTTCATAACTATGCGCTTTTCTATCAATTGCTCGGCAGTAATTTGTTCACCCACCGTAATACATGCTATCTTGAGAGAAGCCACTAGTGAAACCTATGGCCCCCGGGTCTATTTTACATCATATTAGTTTCCCGTTAACTTGCCAATTTCTGTCGCCGTTGTTTTATTTTGCAATCTTTACTTTCCAATCTATACAACAAAATACCAAAAATATTTACTTTACTATCTTTATTAGATCTCACTTTTGCGAGTGACCGTGAAGGGATTGACAACCCCTTTATCGCGTTGGTTGCAAGGTTCTTGATTGTTTGTGCAGGTACTAGGTGACTTGTGCGTTGTCTTCTACTGGATTGATACCTTGGCTCTCAAAACTAAGGGAAATACTTACACTACTTTGCTGCATCACCCTTTCCTCTTCAAGGGAAAACCAACACATGCTCAAGAGGTAGCAGCAGTCAGCCCGCCAACTGGGCAGGCACCTGCGTGGCGGCGTGCGGCTTCCAGGCCAACTCAGCAAGCACCTGCGTGGTGGCATGCAAATCTTCGTGAAGACTCTGGCACCGCACCATCTTAGCAGCCAACCAGCCAGCGTGGCGCTGCACGCCTCGTCAGCCTGGACGCGCGTCGGATTGAGGCGAGGCGGTGACGGACGGGACGAGCTTCCTTGCCGTCCCCGATAAAGTAAGAGGGCACGTCGGCAGCGCATTAAATGTGTTTTGTCCTACGGTGCCATGGATAGACTTGTACACCGTACATACTTTCCACCTCCTGTGTGCCACTGTGGCAACCCCGTTGACTATAAAAGGAGGCCCGAGGCATACCGAGGAAGGATTTGGAATTTTTGGACTACGCATGCACCATAGCTAGTTCAAGAGCTCAAGAACACCAAATATACACCAAAGCAGGATTAGGGTATTACGCATCGCTTGCGGCCCGAACCTGGATAAAATTTCCCCATGTTGATCTTCTAAACCCGCTCTTTCCACAGCCCCGCGCCCTGTCAACCATAGTAGGCATTCCCTGTGATCCCATAGGTGTCGTTTCCCCCGACACTATGGATTGAGTAAGATCCTTCAAGTAAGTTGTCATCGGTGCAAGTAATAAAAATGGCTCTCTAAATATGTATGATCTATTAGTGTGAAGAAAATAAGCTTTATATGAGCTTGTGATATGGAAGAAATAAAAGCGACGGACTGCATAATAAAGGTCCTTATCACAAGCGGCAATATAAAGTAACGTTCTATTGCTCTAAGATTTTGTACATCCAATCATAAAAGCGCATGGCAACCTCCACTTCCCTCTGCGAAGGGCCTATCTTTTACTTTTATCTCCTACCCTTATACAAGAGTCATGGTGATCATCACCTTTCCATTTTACACTTTTCCCTTTGGCAAGCACTATGTGTTGGAGAGATCCGGATATATATATATCCACTCGGATATAGGTTATCATAAAGTATTATTGTTGACATTACCCTTGAGGTAAATAGTTGGGAGGCGAAACTATAAGCCCCTATATTTCTCTGTGTCCGATTGAAACTTTGTACCCATAAGTATCGCGTGAGTGTTAGAAATTGTGAAAGATTATATGATAGTTGAGTATATGGACTTCCTGAAAAGCTCTTATTTGACTCTTTCCGATGTTACGATAAATTGCAATTGCTTCAATAACCGAGATCATAGTTTGTTAGTTTTCAAAGTGATGGACGTCCACATGGCCCCGCAAAATGGGTATTCGGAGTTTCTTGGATTTGCGGTGCATGAATGCCTTTCTCCTTCTTTTTGGTGACGTAAGTCAGTTTGTACTTTTTAGTATATAAGAGAATGACTGAACATTTTGCGAGTTCCTACTTTGTTTTAAGTATATTTATTACTTTGTCTAGCTTGTCGCCGATAACCTCGTGAGGGAGCTGACGACGACATGTACCTAGGGTAGGGTCATAGGCCTGTCCTAGACACCCTCCCCAAGGACATTACCCTAAAGTCAGAAACATTCAAGGGATAACATCATCCACTCGACCAGAAGCATTCCACTCGGAAGATTCAATGTCACTCGACCGTAGCAATAGTCACTCGACGACTAGAAGATCTAAAGCCACTCTGCACAACAACGGTTGGGCATTTACTTTGTAGACTTAATGGTCATTCATGTATCTTTATTGCTGGTGTTACCAGTAACACCCTATCTTTATGTACCTTAAACCCTGTGTAACTGAGGGCCGGAGGGATATGGCGAACTCTATATAAGCCACCCCCCTCCTCAGGGACAAGGGTTCGCACCCCCTGTAACTCCATACACATAATCGAGTCGACCGCCTCCGGGCACCGAGACGTAGGGCTGTTACTTCCACCGTGAAGGGCCTGAACTCGTAAACCTTGTGTGTACAACTTCACTGTAGCGACCAGACCTCAAATGGCATGTGCTGCTGTGCACCAGTGTCATCCCTGGATCAGTAATGCTGACACGCACAGTACAAATGGAGGATTTATAACAGAGTAGCAATCACACACTTATTACATCGAATAATTCCGAAGAGTTTAAGTAGGATAAACATGGCTTAAGGCCATCTAATAACGATAACAGCGGAAGACTTGGAAGATAAGTGAGTCCATCAACTCCAGCGGCATCACTGAGTATAAGACCACGACCTAAGGCACCTTACTCGTCGTCTGAAAAGTCTGCAACATGAAACGTTGCAGCCCGAAAACGGGTCAGCACATAGAATATGCTGGCAAAGCAACACATAGAGAGCAATGAACAATAATAATGCTATACTATATGCATATATGGCTGGTGGAAAGCTCTATGGTTACAGTTTTGCGAAAAGCCAATTTTATCCTACTTCAAAGGAATAAATTTTATTTAACTATCATGGTGGTTGTGAAACATTGAGAAGGTACCTCCAACTCAATCCCAATTAAGTGTCATCATTAACTCAACAAAATTAATTATAAGTATCACGGTGATGAGATTCAAATGATAATCCAGGTACTAGATACTCAAGTTGTCCATAACCGGGGACACGGCTAACCATGATTAGTTTGTACACTCTGCAGAGGTTTGTGCACTTTTCCCCACAAGACTCGATCGCCTCCGCTTGATTCTCGCACTACATGATGTTTGAGAAACGGATGACCGAGACACAGTCTTTCAGAAACAATCACTCTTTACTCTGGATGGACCGGTACACCTACTTTCCCCTACATCTGCTAGTCCACCTCTTCAAGAGATCCTGTAACCTACTCAGCTATGCTAGAGCCCATAATAGCTTGTGGCTGCACACGGAAGTTTCTAGCATGAATAATCTTATGATCCCTTTGAACCTGGGTGGCGGACCTTATACATACAGACAACACTGGGTTCTCCAGGTGCCTCAATCCACCCAGATGTGAGTTTTAGTTGCCACCTTAAGTTGAACCATTAATAAACATCTCACATCTGTCATGGATATCACTCAAACCCAATCCACGTCTACGAGCATAGCATGGCAATAATAAAAGCAACGTAGAAGTAACTCCCAAGGGTTTGATAAAGTAAAACAGGTAATAGGTACTACCTCAACTACTTCCCAGTTCCCACAATTTAATTAGATCCTAATCATGCAAGTGTTTGAGGGAAACAGATCTAATGCAATAAAAACTGGGTATGAACGGGGTATGATCAAAGTGTTACTTGCCTTGCTGATGATCCGCAAAACCTAGCGAGTCGAAGTAACAAGCGGCACACTCCGGGTACTCTATCGCAAACAAACAAGCATACAATCAGTACTCATCTAATGCACAGGTAAAACTCGAATGAAAGATCCAACCAGAAAGTTCAACTTAAGAACTCC
>NC_057802.1:355302558-355309809 GCF_018294505.1 Triticum aestivum | reverse complement strand
TATATATAGGAGGGGGGTGCGAGGTGGCTTGGGGGAGGGGTCGGGCGAGGGGAGGCGTGCGGCGGCCGGACTCGGCCATGGCGGCGGCGGCGTCCCGTGCGAAGGAAGGAGAGGGCGCGGGCGGGCCGGCGCTCGGCTGGGCTTCGGCCCAGCGGGCGTCGCGCGGTTTTTTTTAAATAAGTTCCGCGGAAAATAATTCACAGAAAAATAAATAAAAATCAGAAAAATATGAAATCAATTTTCCCCGTCTAGTTAGAAAATCTAGAATAGGGTGAACATTGTTTTAAAACAAAATAAATATTTTGAAAACATGCAATAAAAATTGCAAATAAAAACCAAATAAATTCCAAATAATGATTTTAACATTTTTCCTCCAGTATTTCAATTGTTTTGGAGAAGTCATATTTTCTCCTCTCGTTTATTTTAACATGAAATATTTTTCCGGAGGGAAAAATAATTAAAACCAAAATCCTCGGCTTATTATTTGATGAAAATCAAATATGAAAATTCGAGAAAATCCCCAACTCTCTCCGAGGGTCCTTGAGTTGCTTAGGATTTATCGAGGATTTGTCCAAATGCAATAAAACATGATATGCAATGATGATCTATGTATAACATACCAAATTGAAAATTTGGGATGTTACAAACCTACCCCCCTTAAGATGAATCTCGCCCTCGAGATTCGGGTTGGCTAGAAAACAGGTGGGAGTGGTCTTTCCGTAGATCTTCCTCTCGCTCCCAGGTGGCTTCATCTTCTGTGTGGTGGCTCCACTGAACTTTGCAAAACTTGATAACCTTGCTGCGGGTAACTCGGCTGGCATACTCGAGAATCTTAACTGGTTTCTCCTTATACGTCAAATCATCTTCCAACTGAATCGCTTCGAGTGGCACAGTATCTCTCAGTGGTATCTCAGCCATCTCTGCGTGGCACTTCTTCAATTGCGAAACGTGAAATACATTATGTACTCCAGACAATCCTTCGGGCAATTCCAACTTGTAGGCAACTTCTCCCATACGTTCCAACACTCTGTATGGTCCGATAAAACGGGGCGCTAACTTTCCCTTAACTCCAAAGCACTTCACTCCTCGAAGGGGTGATACTCGAAGATACACTCTGTCTCCGACTTCGTGAACTGTCTCCTTTCGTTTAGAATCAGCATAACTCTTCTGTCTGGACTGGGCTACCTTGAGCCTATCGCGAATCATCCTCACTTTCTGTTCAGACTCCTTAATCAAATCTGGTCCAAACAACTGACTGTCTCCAACTTCGTCCCACAACAACAGTGTTCTACACCTCCTTCCGTACAAGGCTTCGAAAGGGGCCATCTTCAAACTGGTTTGATAACTGTTGTTATACGAGAACTCTGCATATGGCAAATTGTCGTCCCAACTAGATCCATAATCTAGTGCACATGCTCTCAACATGTCCTCCAAATCTGGTTGACTCTCTCGGTCTGTCCATCTGTCTGCGGGTGAAAAGCTGTACTGAATTCCAGCCTGGTTCCCAACGTTTCATGTAACTGCTTCCAAAACTTCGAGGTAAATTGGGTTCCTCTGTCTGATACAATGGTCCTCGGAACTCCATGCAAACATACGATCCTGGTCATGTATATCTTTGCCAACTTAGCACTGGTGTAAGTGGTCTTCACTGGAATGAAATGAGCCACTTTCGTCAAACGGTCGATTACAACCCATATTGAGTCATAGCCTGAACGAGTCCTGGGTAATCCCGTGATAAAATCCATGCCTATTTTATCCCACTTCCATTCGGGTATCGGCAATGGCTGTAGCAATCCTGCTGGCTTCTGATGCTCTGCCTTCACTCTCTGACATACATCACAAACTGCTACATACTCCGCAATATCCTTCTTCATTCCGGTCCACCAGAAAGTATTCTTCAAATCCAAATACATCTTGGTATTCCCTGGGTGAATCAAGTACGGTGAATCATGGGCTTCTTGCAAAATCAACTTCCTGATCTCCGGATCGTTTGGCACATATACACGGTCCTCGAACCATAAGGTATCGTGCTCATCCTCACGAAATCCCTTGGCTTTTCCTTTGCTCATCTTCTCCTTTATCTCTTCAATCTCCTTGTCTGACTTCTGAGCTTCTCTGATTCTTTCCATCAAGGTAGACTGAATCTCCAATGTCGCTAAATAGCCTCTTGGGACTATCTCCAAACATAGCTCGCGAAGGTCCTCGGCTAACTCCTGAGGTAACTCTCCTGTCATGAGGGTGTTGACATGACTCTTGCGGCTCAACGCGTCTGCTACTACGTTAGCCTTTCCGGGGTGATAATGCAATCTCATATCATAATCTTTAATGAGCTCCAACCATCTTCTCTGTCTGAGATTTAACTCCTTCTGCGTGAAGATGTACTTCAAACTCTTGTGATCCGTGTACACCTCACAATGGTTTCCGATGAGAAAATGTCTCCATGTTTTCAATGCATGCACCACGGCTGCTAATTCCAAATCATGCGTAGCATAATTCTTCTCATGGGGTTTAAGTTGTCGTGAAGCATACGACACAACTCTTCCTTCCTGCATAAGCACTGCTCCAAGTCCTCGACGAGAAGCGTCGCAATAAACTTCATAGTCCTTGCGTTGATCTGGCAGAATCAACACTGGTGATGTAACCAATCGTTTCTTCAACTCTTGGAAACTAGCTTCACATTCCTCAGTCCAATTGAATTTGGTGTCCTTCTTCAATAGCTCAGTCATGGGCTTAGCAATCCTTGAGAAATTCTCGATGAATATCCGGTAGTATCCTGCAAGTCCAAGAAAACTCCGGATTTCTCCAACTGTCGTGGGCGATTCCCAACTTGTCACTGTGTCAACCTTGGCAGGGTCTACAGCTATTCCTTCTCCAGAAATAACATGTCCAAGGAATCCAACTTCCTTCAGCCAAAACTCACATTTGCTGAACTTGGCATATAACTGATGTTCTCTGAGCTTCTCAAGTACCAATCGTAAATGCTCCTCATGCTCTTCCTCATCCTTGGAAAAGATTAAAATATCATCAATGAACACCACGACGAACTTATCCAAAAACTCCATAAACACTTTGTTCATCAGGTTCATGAAATAGGCAGGTGCGTTAGTCAGTCCAAATGACATAACGGTATACTCATACAATCCATATCTGGTGGTAAATGCCGTCTTAGGTATATCCTGCTCTCGAATATTTAACTAGTGGTATCCTGATCGTAGATCGATCTTGGAAAATACTTTAGCTCCTTGTAAGCGGTCAAACAAATCATTGATCATTGGCAGTGGGTACTTGTTTTTGATGGTCACTTCATTCAATCCTCGGTAATCAACAACCATCCTCAGCGATCCATCTTTCTTCTCCACTAGAAGTACTGGTGATCCCCAAGGTGACGAACTTGGGCGAATATAGCCTTTATCCAGTAACTCCTTGATCTGCTTCTTAATTTCCTCCAAATCCTTTGCGGGCATCCTGTACGGTCTCTTAGATATTGGACCTGTGCCTGGCAAAAGTTCAATCAAAAACTCAATGTCTCTATCTGGTGGCATGCCTGGCAACTCTTCTGGAAATACATCTGGATAATCCTTCACCACTGGTACTTCCTCCTGTACAACTCCTGATAAGGAATTTACTTGAGTCCTCTTCGGCATATGCCGGGATACATACTTGATCCTTTTTCCTTCCGGGGTGGTAAGCAAAATCGTCTTGCTGGCACAATCGATGTTTCCTCCATACAACGATAGCCAATCCATTCCCAAAATCACATCCAAACCTTGCGATTCCAAAACAATGAGGTCTGAGGGGAAAACATGCCTACCAATGGCCAACGGTGCGTCCTCCTTGGCGTAGGTTACGAAACTCACGCTTCTTCATAGCCATAGCTCCTGCCGAAACATGAGCTGTACGGAAAGCTTGCTGAAACTGGTCCCATGTGACAGTGTCAATAGGGTGCGTGGCTGTATAATTCTCCCACCATGATGCTGCGGGTCCATCAAGCTGATGTGTGGTAAAATGCACTCTTTCCGCATCTGTGCATCCTGCAGTGGTCATCTCCCTTCCAACTTTGCGGAGCCAATCATCTGCTACAATCGGCTCGGTGCTACTGGAAAACACCGGCGGGTTTAGCCTTAAGAAACGGGCTAAGTGATCAACAGGTGGTGGTGGTGGTGGGTTGTTGTTGTTGTTGTTGTTGCCTTGGTTCTGAACTAACACTTGCATCAGGGCATTCTGTTGCTGAATCAACTGGGTGATCTGTGGCGGGAAAACAAATCCGGTGTCGCGTCTCGGAGGCATCTGATGGGTTTAGAAAAGATGAGAGTTAAGAGTAGAATGAGGTCTAGAGGGAAAACACTACCCATATGCTCATGAGACAAATTCAATCAATATCACTCAATCAAATGAAACAAGGCAAAACAATCGATCTAACTAGCGTTACAAAGTGCTTGAACTATACTATTAAATGGGGGAAAACTACTACTGATATGGTGGTCTACTAGAAATTCTGATCCGTTGAAGACTCCATGATGTCTGCTCCAGCTTCATCAATCCAGTCGTCTTCACTTGGTTCCGAGTCGGTGTCGTCGATGATGATGTAGTTATCCGGACAAGTGCATTCGTCGACTTCTGCTTTTGGCACTGGATTTCCCACGAATACTCCAATCTTCTTCTCCAGGTCGTCAATCTTCCCTACTAGTGCGTTGATTTCCTCCAAGTAATCTTCGCGTGTAGCCTTGAGTTCTTCTTGGAGTTCCTTGATCTTCGTTAATGCCTTCTTCAGTTCTTCCTTGTCCGTGCACATCTGGTTCTCCTGGCGACGAATATGTTGGTTCTGCTCCTGGATGAAAGCTGCAATTGATCCATCCTTCTTGGTCTTGATCATCTCCCATTGCGCGTCTCGACGTCCACAAATTTGGTAAATTGTATCCTTAAGTTCCTGGTGATAGACTTCTCCAATGCGTCCCATGGCGATGTGTGCGGCCATGCTCTTCCCTAAACTCCAAGTTGGTGCTTCGAAAGCCAATCTCATGGGTTCCGTAATTGGCACAAACGTCCTTCCTGGAATGATAACTTGAATCTTCCAGCTCTCCTCTTCAGGTAATGTGGCGTTGTAGGTTCCGGTGATGCTTGGTATTCCTATGTTCAAGTACTTGGTGACTTCCTTCAAGTGTCGACCAAACGGCGTGTCTTCATCCGGTTGCATGAACTTGCTCCTTGCATTCGCCATTCCTAAAAGAGTAGATAGTGGAGAGGGGTCAGAAATGAGAAGAGAGAAGTTTTCTAGGGCTTAAGCTTTGTGGTCGTGTCCTACAGTCAGCGTGTGCTCTGATACCAACTTTGTAGCGACCAGACCTCAAATGGCCTGTGTTGCTGTGCACCAGTGTCATCCCTGGATCAGTAATGCTGACACGCACAGTACAAATGGAGGATTTATAACAGAGTAGCAATCACACACTTATTACATCGAATAACTCCGAAGAGTTTAAGTATGATAAACATGGCTTAAGGCCATCTAATAACGATAACAGCGGAAGACTTGGAAGATAAGTGAGTCCATCAACTCCAGCGGCATCACTGAGTATAAGACCATGACCTAAGGCACCTTACTCGTCGTCTGAAAAGTCTGCAACATGAAACGTTGCAGCCCGAAAACGGGTCAGCACATAGAATATGCTGGCAAAGCAACACATAGAGAGCAATGAACAATAATAATGCTATACTATATGCATATATGGCTGGTGGAAAGCTCTATGGTTACAGTTTTGCGAAAAGCCAATTTTATCCTACTTCAAAGGAATAAATTTTATTTAACTATCATGGTGGTTGTGAAACATTGAGAAGGTACCTCCAACTCAATCCCAATTAAGTGTCATCATTAACCCAACAAAATTAATTATAAGTATCACGGTGATGAGATTCAAATGATAATCCAGGTACTAGATACTCAAGTTGTCCATAACCGGGGACACGGCTAACCATGATTAGTTTGTACACTCTGCAGAGGTTTGTGCACTTTTCCCCACAAGACTCGATCGCCTCCGCTTGATTCTCGCACTACATGATGTTTGAGAAACGGATGACCGAGACACAGTCTTTCAGAAACAATCACTCTTTACTCTGGATGGACCGGTACACCTACTTTCCCCTACATCTGCTAGTCCACCTCTTCAAGAGATCCTGTAACCTACTCAGCTATGCTAGAGCCCATAATAGCTTGTGGCTGCACATGGAAGTTTCTAGCATGAATAATCTTATGATCCCTTTGAGCCTGGGTGGCGGACCTTATACATACAGACAACACTGGGTTCTCCAGGTGCCTCAATCCACCCAGATGTGAGTTTTAGTTGCCACCTTAAGTTGAACCATTAATAAACATCTCACATCTGTCATGGATATCACTCAAACCCAATCCACGTCTACGAGCATAGCATGGCAATAATAAAAGCAACGTAGAAGTAACTCCCAAGGGTTTGATAAAGTAAAACAGGTAATAGGTACTACCTCAACTACTTCCCAGTTCCCACAATTTAATTAGATCCTAATCATGCAAGTGTTTGAGGGAAACAGATCTAATGCAATAAAAACTGGGTATGAACGGGGTATGATCAAAGTGTTACTTGCCTTGCTGATGATCCGCAAAACCTAGCGAGTCGAAGTAACAAGCGGCACACTCCGGGTACTCTATCGCAAACAAACAAGCATACAATCAGTACTCATCTAATGCACAGGTAAAACTCGAATGAA
Source organism: Triticum aestivum (assembly GCF_018294505.1). Taxonomy (NCBI): domain Eukaryota; kingdom Viridiplantae; phylum Streptophyta; class Magnoliopsida; order Poales; family Poaceae; genus Triticum; species Triticum aestivum. Next base: position 355,303,074 of record NC_057802.1, on the reverse strand, counting down.
AGATCCAACCAGAAAGTTCAACTTAAGAACTCCAGTTTGCAAAAAGAATCAACTCGAAAGAAACAATGAAAGTCAAACGGCAAAAAAGAGAAACTTCGTTTGCTAATCTGGATCTAGGTCAAATTTTACTGTAGCAAAAACTTGTTTGAGTAGGTTAAACGGAAAGAGAATTTCGAGACGAAACTCTAGGCGCTTGAATCGCCTGATTCCGATAAACGAGCGAAAAGTTAAACAGAATCGAAGATTTGACCAGAGGTCGAATCTGAGAAAATAACGAGAAAACTCCGACGAAAAAGAAAAACGGTCGAACGGTTAAATAACGGACATTCGTTAATCAAATAAAACCGACGAACGCGTTCGTTAAAACGAACGGTTCGGTGAACGCTCGCAAAAATAATAAAACCGAAAAAAAACCGATCTAGGGTTTTTTTTAAACGAAGGTTTTTTTTTAAAACGAAAACCGGCAAAGTCAACGGGCGGCGGGTAGTACCTCGTCGGGCTCCGGCGAGGGCTCCG